>NC_089538.1:25556820-25789320 GCF_963924715.1 Thunnus thynnus
CGATATCATCACACACCCTTCCTTTCAACTGGATCCACACTGACTTTCCTCTCGTGCAATGTGATGCAATAACAAACAATAACACATAATGAAAAAATAAACAACAAAAGGACTAATTCTGTTTGTGTGTGTATTAAAAACATTCAGATTGACTTTACATGCACGAGGGATTGACAGGAAACACATTTCCTGCTGTAAAAATAGTTTATGTTGTTATCATTTCTTATTGACTTTATTAAGACAATGTGAGTTTGTTTGGCTGCTCTTCAGTTGGATTTCTGACAAAGTAGCAGCTCAACCAGTGTTTTCTGTTGTATTAAACACTTCCAAATCAACAAGAATTACGACTTTTAAGCAAAGTATATCTAAATTGTTGCACAATAACTAAACCTACGTATGACATGTTGAATTTGATATCCAGGAATCTGTGTCTGACCTGGAGGTTTCCTCCGGATGCATCGTCTCACCAGTAGAACCAACAGAACCAGTAGAACAAGCAGGACCAGACCACAGACAGGTGGAACATAAAACAACACAAAGGGAAGAGGAGAGGGGGATGGGGAGACGTCAGGATGATGAGGACTTGTAGAATGAGGAGGAGTTGTGGTGGTGGGTTTGTCTGTGATAACCAAGAAATAATCCAAAAATAGTCAGTAGAAATGTTTAGAATAAAATGCACTACATAGAGTAATATACATCTGGTCGAAATTATAACGTGTCCAATACTAATATGTGCAATATGTGTCTTCACTCTAAAGGACCTTAAAATACCACCAACAGCTGCTAGCTGCTCCAACTGACTCCCATTCAAACAGCCTCAACTTCTCTCTAGAAATACTGAGTCAATCATCATTTTCAACGACAAATTCTGGTCTCAATCTCTAAATACAGACCCTCTAATAAGTGTGCTGCTGGTCATTTTGGAAATTATTGCTCTGTTAATAATATTTGAAGCCTTATGGTAGCTTTGATGTCTGCTGTGTGATGGTTGAATGACAGCTGTGATTGACAGATGACTCACCTGCTGCTCTCCTCAGCTCCAGGACTCACACTGAGTTGCACTATTGCCACAATATTTCACTAACTTTAATGCTGGATGCTGCAGACTCTCAGTCATCTTATTGTATAAACTGATATGGAGTCTAAACTGCATCAACCTACTTGTTTTCCACATTTGATTTTACAACAAAAAGCACTTCATAATAAATGAATGTATCTTCAAGCTCCTAAATCTGAGTCTTCTTATCAACACATCACCCATAATATGTATTACTGAAAAACAAAAAACATGAATCATCTAATGGTGGAAATTCCAGATCTTCAATGCTGAAAACTCCTTATTGGTGCGGAAACCCACCTTAAGACTTAACAGCAGCTGAAGGTCTTGTTTTTACTGACCTCCAGTGGTTTAACCTCTCACCTCGCTGCAGTGATGTAGAAGTGTACTCCAGGGTTTGTCAGTACACTGTGACATCACTGCTGCCTTGACTTGAATTGACTTTAACTTCCTCACCTGTGACAGTGATCCAGCTGGGTGGAGACTCTCCATGACTGTTGATGTTACACTTGTAGAGGCCTTCATCAGACTTGGAAACATGGTGGATGGTCATGTGACCTGCAGGCTCAGTCCCGATGAGGGAGCCATCTTTATAGAAACCAGCTGGGAGGTTGGAGGTGTTTGTTTTACAGTGCAGAGTGACATCATCTCCCTCCATCACAGGGAGGACAGGACTCTGCAGGATCACTGATCCATCTGAACACAGAGACAAACTACAGCATTTCATCATTTACACTCAGCTTCATCAATACTAACTCCACAGTCTGATCTTACCAGTGACAGTGATGTTGACGCTGTTACTGGTTGCTCCCTCTCTGGACTCACACCAGTAAACTCCACTGTCCAATGTGGTTATGAGGCTGAGGTTACACATAGAACCAGCTGGTTTTCCCCATTTAACTCCACACTCAGCTCTGGTTTGTCTGGTTGTATTCCTCCTTAGCGTCCATCCAGCAGAGCTGTCGTCTTCCTCACAGCTCAGAGAGACAAACTTATTTTGAAACATCTGAGAGCTGCTGGGACTCACAGTCAGATGAGCTGTGAGTAAAACATAATGAGCCATTTAGTGTCTTAAAGAAAACATCCAAGCTTAATGTTCAACATTACCGCTCAACATATCTATCAAACTGACGGATCAGTTACTCAAACTCAACTTCATATCTCACCCACCAACACAGACCTTTGGGTTTGAACTCCTCGTGAGTCGAGTCACAAGTTAATTTAAGATTTAAATCTGTCAGGACGTTGTGCAAGTCTCCATCAGTAAGTTGCACAACCATGTGCAAGTATCTCAGGTGTCAGGATGCTGCCAACCATTATTGGCAACACTTAAGATTACAAACACATGTCTTCATGTTGTCATATCAAGTGGATATTTGCCACATTTAGTCTTTTTTGCATCAAATTCCCTCTTTGTGTTTCCTCGGACAGTGTTTCCCTGTTGAGCTGCGATGGAAGTAAAGTAACAAAAAGAGGGTCTTTGGCACTAAAAAGACTGTAACGTTGAAAGATATCTACTTGATTTGACTCATTTGGACGCTGAAGCTTCATATTAGCTTCAGATAAACTTTTAAATGCATTTTTGCACAGAAGGAGGACTGTGGATTTTGTCCCCCATCACTTCCATTGTAAGGTCATTATGAAGGGATCTTCTAATGGTCAGTATGAACAGGAGGAATGATTACAGCAAGAAAAACAGGTTTAATGTTCATTTGGGCTCCTAACCGTTGGTTTAAGACACACTTGAGAAATTGTGAACCCGTCCTTCAATGGGTTATCAATTAATACATGTTTACTCAAAGTTGGGGGTTACAGTTACGTTCTGAAAGGTACCTGAAATATGAAACTATTGGTCGAATGCAAACATCTGCATGTTGCTTCATCAGTGAATGATCACCAGAAATAATTTCTGACAGAACATTTATATTCAGTTCTTATTTCTAACTTCATTCAAATATAAACTGCTGATGTAATGTGAACACTTCTGCTGGCTCCTGCTCTTGGTTTTAGTGCATCTTAAAAAGCACCAAGCAGCAACATGTAGATGTTTGCATGTGACGACCAGTTTGATAAAAACAGCCTTAAATTACTGAGAACAGATGCATCAGATTCATGAATCAGGATTTCTGATAATTTGGTGGCAACAAAAGAGAAAGAATAAAATAAAGCGACAGAAATCTTGATGTAATAACTCTCAGCATGTGTCTCTTGTGTTTAAGTGTTGGCTCGTCATATAAAAGTTTACTGACCTTGGTTTGTTGTGCAGAACAGCAGTGAGGTCAGCACTGAAGAGACATGATGACACTGGTTAGTTTGACATTTGCAATTAATCAATTACTGATTTTAAATCACAAGATGGAACTTATGAATAGTGATGGAAGAAGGACTGAGATCTTTACTGAAGTAAATGCAACACAGAGTAAGCACTCATTATGCAAAATGCCTCCATTTAGATATTTATCATATTGGAATATTAATACTGATTCATTAATGTGAACATGAAGGCAACATACACTGTTGACCAGTCTAATAATCTATAACAATGTACATTTTATAAACGGATCATTTTATAAAGAAAGTTTCGTCTGAACAAAAGCTACTGACCTTTAATAAAGTACAATATTTCTCTCTAAAATGTATTGAAGTAGAAGTACAAAGTAACATAAATACTTAAGTATACTTTGCAGCACTTTGGATAGAAGTTGTAAAATGTTTATAACACATCTGTCTGTTCACATTAAGTTAAAGTTCATTTGCAGTGAATCTCCTCAAACTCTAAATATCAGAACACCAAATCTCTGTCTTCAAGAGACTTCAATATGAAGCTTGTAGAGACAGGATGTGCTTTGTGGGAGGAGGTGAGAATAGATTCAAACAGTTCTGAGGTTTGTCTGCAGCCTCTGAATTGTTTGGTGAAATATTTCTCATAAGTTTTATTTAACGTCATTTTAAAGATGCATTTTAATATAAGACAAGAACACCTGAATCTCACTTTCCTTTTCATGTAGTAATTCTGCAAAGTGGCTCATAAATCTGAACGAAGAATTTCTCTTTTCTAATCGTATCTGTCAGCGGTAATGGAAAGTAACTCAGTACATTTACTCAAGTACTGTACTTAAGTATAAATTGGAAGTACTTTACCTGAGTATTTCTATGCGTATACTACATTTCAGAGGGAAATATTGTACTTTCTACTCCACTACATTTATTTGACAGCTTTAGTTAGTTTTCTGAGCTTGCCCGCCCTCTCTCTCTCTTTGTCTCTTGTCTTTTTTAAAATGAGTTAGGAAACCCACAACAAAGCCCAACTTTTAACGTTATCAAATGAAGAGAGATGTCCTCCTCTCATATCTCTCATGGCAGGGTTGTACAGCGCTGATCATGACATGCAGTCACAGAGCCCAGAAGCTCCACCCTGCCGGCTCGCTTTTTTATTCCAAGTTTATTAATATTGAACATGTTGCATTGCACTCTCTTGTTTCCCCAACGATACACCCACCAAGTGTGAAGTCGATCAGATGAACGGTTCTCGAGATATGTGGAGGACAAACATACGGACAGAGATTCCTTGTTTTATATAGAGATAAAATCATATTTTCATTTTAAAATGTTTTATAAAGTAAATATCACTCATATCTAACTACACCCATTAACAATGTAATTATTAACTGTGAACATTACAGATTGTACTCACAGAGCAGCTGCTGAAGAGATGTTTCCTCCATTGTACCTCATAGTGATGTGAGATCAACTCATTGTTCAGTCGCAGCAGTTAAACCCTCCTCTTTCCTCTGTGGAGGGTGAGTATGGTGGTTGTGTGGTTTTGTCTTCAGCAGTTAACATGAAAACAGTAGTTCAAATATCAACCATCAGTGGCTTCATTAAATTACACAAACACAAGTAAAAAGGTTGTAAATGAAGCAGATGAGTTGTTTCAGTCTGCAGTGAGACAAATGAAGAACTAACCAGCTATTTTCACCACACACTCTGATGAAAGACTTGACGTGTCTGATACAACACATGGAGAGTGACACGTACAAAGTGTAGGTTTTTTCCTCTGGTGTCTCATTGTGGTTTTCTGCTGGTGGAAGAAGAAAAAACAGGAAGTGAAACACTGAATGGAATAAAATCACAGATTCACTGAATAGCTTGTTGTTTAATTATCTTTTGACATGGAGCCTTTAATACTCTTAACTTAGCCCCCTGGATGATTTTCATGATTGTTTATGAGAATATGATGCAGTATCTTCACGTGGTCACAATATGAATTGGAAATCTAAAACCATCTTGTTTTTGTGTCACTCTCTACAAACCAAATCAGGTTATTTTTTTTAAAAAAAATGCAGTTTAAGAGTTCATGGTTCTGTTCTTTTTTCAAAAGTTTTACTGTTTTTGCACAAACAATAAGTCTTTTTGAATAAAGTTTTTGTACTTTTCTCTGCTGTTGACTAAATACTGAAGTTCAGCTGCAGCTTCTGAACCAGGAGGAGAACCAAATAGTTCGGCTTCACCTTTAAAATGTTGCTGGGAGAAACACCGAACAACGGCCAATGACACAACCGTTATTGATCTTTCAGTCTGTCGTATGAACTTTTACATGTCGGTGTCCAGGGGCCCGATGAGCTCAGCATCTTTATCATAGAGGACCAAAGGGCCCGACCCCTAGGTTGGGAACCACTGGACTAAACTAGCTAACTGTATATAAAGTAGTGTAAACTAGCTCCTCCTCCAGCAGCTACAACAGTAACATGCTGCTCTAACACTGATGCTTTACTATTAATAATCTAATGATGTCATATATAATAATATATCAGTCAGAGGGACCAAACCACTACTTTTACTGCAATACTTTAACTACATCAAGCTCATAATACTTATGTACTTTTACTGCAATACTTTAACTACATCAAGCTCATAATACTTATGTACTTTTACTGCAATACTTTAACTACATCAAGCTCATAATACTTATGTACTTTTACTGCAATACTTTAACTACATCAAGCTCATAATACTTATGTACTTTTACTGCAATACTTTAACTACATCAAGCTCATAATACTTATGTACTTTTACTGCAATACTTTAACTACATCAAGCTCATAATACTTATGTACTTTTACTGCAATACTTTAACTACATCAAGCTCATAATACTTATGTACTTTTACTGTAGTAGATTTTTCATGCAGGACATATTTTTACATTGCTGTATTAGTACCTTTGTAAAGGATATTAGTACCTTAAGCTTATTCTCACACCTAACATCACATGTTAAAGACAAGTGATGTTACATCCTGATTCTGATTAGTCAGTCAAGAAGTCACCTAATGTTTCTGAGTGCTGATTGGATGGAGAGCGGGAGGAGGATGATGAACCGGGTTTGTGTGAGGGACTCACCACGTACCTCTCACACGTGAAGCCGGTGTGGAGAGCCTATTCTGGTGTGAAGGTATGACTGTAACCTCGGTCTCAGACAGTCAGTCCTCCACAGAGGGGGAACCACTACGAGTTTGTGAACATATTCTGTATTTTCTTCTCTGTCGGAGTAATATTTTCGGTGGAGTTTGTAAGATGGAGACTTCGGGTGTTAATGCCGACAAACACGGAGAGATGCATCCGGATAGGAGGCAGGGTGTCGGGGGGAAACTCAGCTGCTCCTCGGTCAACCAGGAAGACTGGATGTTTCTCCAAAACTCTGCAGGGAGCTGATTTTTCCTCATTAATGGACTATGAGCGGGTGAGTAACTGTATATATGAAATTAATCAGTCATCAAGTGCGGGCGGGGGGATTTATCCAGTGTTATGTCCTGATAGTGATCATTTCCTGGTGTGAATTCCGTTATTTCCGTGTAACTGGACAGTATAACGGCACACCTGAGACGCAGGTGTTTGTAGTTCTGAAGTGATGAATTACAGGCAACTGAGGCTTTAAAAGCTTAGAGCTAAAATAAAATACATAAACTGATTGATATTTGTGTGAATGTGGAGTTGTGAAATAACTTCAGGTCCAGGCTCGTGCTCCTTCCTGTTCAGCTTAGCAACAAAAGTCAATACTGATATAGAGCACATATCTATAAGTCTTGATGTGAGTAACAGTTTCAATTTACAACATCACTGCACTTTGTTCTGGATTACATAAAATAAGTCACGTAGAATATTATTCAAACTTTCACTCAGTACTTTATTAGGAACACCTGCGTAATCTAATGCAAAATAAATTCTACTTTTATTAAGCTTATAGACTGTTATTTATCGGCGGGGGGCTGGACTGAGACGTGGTTTCTTTCTTTTTTTAACTTGATCCTCCGGAGCTACAAATATTTGTCCTTGAGCCTCCCTGTGCTACTGGGGGAAAATTTCTTATGCAAAATGCAAATCCTCCTCACAAATAATGGCATCATCACACAAGCTTTACCCTTGATGATCGCATTAACGAAAGTTACTAAAATGAAATCCTGGAGTTGAAGAAAGCCTTGGTTTTCTGCACCAAATTAGCTCTGCTGAATGTCTTCCTTTGCTGATTAACTAAAACTTGTCATTGAAAGTTAATCTTGGAGAGTTTGATATGGTTATAATTCTAAATTTACTGTTATCTGAATTACTCAGCCCTCTGTAAAATTATAGCTGGACCACCAATCACAAAGCTGAAAGCAACATTTTCTTCCCAGCAACTGTGGAGGCGCAAAATTCTGATAGACTGACAAAAGGGGCTTCTTTCATTTAACCCTTCACATTCCAACATTAACTGAATTTATGAGTCCTGTCAGCATACAGCGGTAAAACACGTATTTAAAATAAATACAAAATAAAACCATTTAAAGTTGTATGTCAAAATAAAAAACCAACCTCCCCAGAGCTTAAAATCTTGTTTTGCAACCTCATAAATAATCAACAGTCCCTCATATGTTTTCAGTTTTTGTTGACATTGTCAGAAAGGTGATAATTGACTATATCAGAATTCAGAGAGGACATAATCTGCATCTTCCAGCTCTACTGGAATATCTTTTATTTACAGTTAAAAACTCCTTACTTATCTGATTTAGTGATCTGATGTCAGTGTGATGGAAGCAGAGGTAACAGCTGCAAATGAAGCAGTCAGAGCAGGCTGAAGTCCTGGACTTTGACTTCCAGGGAGCATTTCTGCAAGTTTGAAACCTTTGACCATGTTTAACATCCAACATTATAACATAATGATATGATATGTCCCATTTAAATGCAGGTATAGTCCAGCCTGGTAACCAGAATAAAACATTGGTATTGTACGTCTCTGCAAACCACATATACTTTGAATATCTACGTTTCAACATGTGTATTAACATTTGCAGCTGTTTTTATTTTATTTTTTTAAATTTCATTTTAACCCAAACCATGATCTTTCCCTAACCCTAACCATGTGGTCTTTGTGCCTAAACCTAACCAGACCTTAACCACAACGTTGTCATACCATGAAACATCATTATTCAAAGGAGAATGATCAACACTGAAACAGACATTCAACGTATCTGTGGTTTGTAGAACGTACAACGCCAACAGTCATGTGACATTAGGAGCCAATCCCTGCTGTCTGTCTGGGTGTAGATAGAGCGACCAACTGTGTTCTACCTCGAAGGAACCGAAACTCTGCGGTCATGGATTTTTCAATAGCAACGTTATTTGTGTCTTTTCTTTTCTCTGACTTCTGCATCTGCAGGTGAGCTGTGTGTGTGTGTGTGTGTGTGTGTGTGTGTGTGTGTGTGTGTGTGTGTGTGTGTATGTAGAAAATGAAGAAATGAAACCCTGCCAGTGGTACTGGGAGTCGGTTCCGTTTTCCGGTTTTTGCGTTAAACATGTCGCTCGTGTGAATTTTAAAAGTCACATTTCTTTACAAAGAAACCTTTTGAATTTGGTTCTCTGGATTTTCGTTGGGAAGCAAAAAAGGAATAGATCACGTGATTTCGTTTTTTTTTTTTGGTTTAAAATGAAAAAATGAAAAAACCATGTGACTTCCGTTTTGGTTTCAAACGTAAAAACGAATTGGCTTTATGTCTGCAGACCTGTGCAATATTCAATCCATTTTTCGTTATTTGATTCTGACACCAAAAACATTTTTTTTGTTTTTTGTTTTTTGAATTACAAATGAATTACGAATTATCCGCTGATACCTGGACCAGCCCACTTCCCATTTCAACTGACAAAAGCAGGTGTTTTCAGCGTGACGTCAGGACATTTGCAGCTGTTTTTCTGGCGAGAAAACCGGGTGTTTTAGTGAGACATTGGGCGTTTTTATTTTATTTTTATTTTATTTGAACCCAAACCATGATCTTTCCTTAACCCTAACCAAGTGGTCTCTGTGCCTAAACCTAACCAGTCCTTAACCACAACGTTGTCACACCATAAAACATCATTATTCAACGGGTAGAAATGTTAATATGCTACATTTGTAGAAATGTTGATATGATATGTATTACATGTGTTGAAATGTATATATTCGTATTGTGATGACCCCTCCACTCCACTAGGTGCTCCTGCGTTCCGTTTGCTGGTTTCCTTTTTGTCTGCCGGGGCAGGGCGGAGGATCGTCATCGCCATCATGAGCCACACCTGGGCCCGGTGTGGTTGTGACTATAAAGCTTGGCCATTTACATATTAAAGGCTCTGAAAATATTGTGGCAGATGCCTTATCCAGAGCACCTTGCTCTTACGTTTTGCTTTACTGTACTGTGTAACTTCTTTGGCCCTCTATCTCTTTCTTTGTCACTCTTAAATGCTTCTTCAGGCGCCGGAGTTGCTGGGTTGCAGAGGGGAGTTATGAAGTGATTGGCTAGCGGGGGCAGACTCTTCAAGAATGGTCAGTACAGAACATGTGTGTGTGACGACCCCTCTGCTCCACTAGGTGCTCCTGCGTTCCCCTGACCAGTCCCCGCCGCTAAAAAACACCCCCACAGCATGAAGCTGCCACCACCAGGCTTCACTGTTGGGATGGTACTGGGTAGGTGATGAATGCTGCCTGGTTTCCTCCAGACATGACAGACATCCACTGTATGTAGTTTGCATGCTGTCTGCTTTGAGTAAACTGAATTTAGTCTCTTTTCCAGTATGAACACACTACAGACTCAAGGCCGTGGATTTTGGGACACAGTCAGAAAAATGTTACGAAGCTCCTAAATGAGTCGAGTGAAGACTCTTCACAGGAGACAATCTTTGACTGATGAACAGAAAGTTTTAAAGAGTCCATGTTAACACATCTGCAGTTAGAGAAACAACAGGAAACATCTCTGCTGTGTGTCTGAACTGCAAATAAACCACAAACAGAACATCAATAACTCAGAATACAGGAAGTTATTGTTATTCTGTTTGTTTCATGTTTTTGTTTTTCTCCTATATTTATCTTCTTTTTAAATTTTTTTAAATTTCATTATCTTCATGAATGGGTAAACTGTAAATTTAATTTTTCATTTAGTTTATCATTATTGTTAATGTTATGGTCATTTCTTTTCATATTTTAATTTATCATCAATAACACTCTGTATTGTGTTCTGTTGTAATCATTTTCTTGCAAGGATCCCAGGAAGACTAGCGGCCATTAAATTAGCAGCTAATGCCAATAAAGAAACAATAAGAGGCTGAAGTGCAGCACTACTCCATGTTCTAAATAGGACTAAAAACATCCATGTTTACTTCCAGGTGAGTTTTTATTTCTCCATGAACTCTAAACACAAGGTACATACAGTATAATGTTTGTTAGCAAGTTATGTAACATTACTGTCATGTCTTTCTTTTGTCACCTGGAAGAAAACATGAATGTTTTGAGTCCTATTTAGAACATGGAGTAGTGCTGCACTTCAGCCTCTAGTGGGCGAAATTAGTATTACAACAACAAACACTGAGAAAAAATCATCCTGACATAGTTTTTTTTTTCACTTGTTCTTAAGTCATAAACACAGGAGAGAAACAATTTAAATCAGACTTAGAAAATGGATCACCAGATTTTTTTTCTCTCAGGGCTTCCGTACATAACTTCTAAGATCGATGGTTATCTGTACTGTAATGTGTCCTCATTTCAACAGAGATAATACAACTATTATTTTATTAGCATTCAATCTGACCAAATTATTATTTAATTATTTTCTCAATTAACTGATTAATTGTTCTGTCTAAAATATTATAATATCCCACAGTGATGTATTCAGATTGCTTTTTAAGGTTCAACTAACAGTCAAAAAATGTATGACGAAGAAAAACAGAAAACAATTCACATCTGAGAATATTTTGGTTTATTGGACAATCGTTGCAGCTCTACATTCAGTTACAACTGTTCCTGTTAGAAACACAAAAGCAAACATCTAATGACATAAATAATGTATATACAGAAGTCTGCAGCCGGCAGACCAGCAGCAGGACGTCAGTGGTTGGACTGGTGTGAAAGTGTGGAGGTCCTCCTCAGTGAAAAGTAGACTACCTCTGACTCTAGGGGGCGCTCTGAGAAACACACACAGTTCAAACAAGATAAGAAACAGTGACAGGTATTTCATTGCTTTTTGGTCAATTAGACATTAAAGGAATAGTTCTACAATTATTTTCAGAGAGTGAAATGAGGAAACTGATTCCTCTCTCATGTCTTTAAGCTAAACATAAAGTTACAGCCAGCAGCCGGTTAGCTTAGCTTAGCATAAAGACTGGAAACAGGGGGAAACAGCTAGCCTGGCTCTGTCCAAAGGCAACAAAATCCACCTACCAGCACGTCTATAACTCACTGATTAACACGTTGGTTCTTTTGTTTTTGTTTAATAAGAGTAAAGTTAGTCCAGAATAGGTCAGAGGCATGAAGTCAGTTCTTTTCAAGCTTAAAACCAAAAGTTGTGCTCACTGACATCATCGCACTACAGCTGGAGACGCTGCAACAAAATACTGTTTGATGAAATACTGAGAGATACAGGAGTTACTGCAGAGCACAACTTATATACTACTCATCACTTATACGTTAAGAGATTCCCTCAAAATCCAAAGTCCTCGTTTTGCGTAAAATGTATTTAAAAGTTTATCTGAAGCTAATATGAAGCTTCAGACATCTGAGTTAGTCAAATCAAGTCACAGTCATTTTAGTATTGTTACTATCCCTCCACTGCAGCTAAACAGGGAAACACAAACAGGGAATTTTATTAGGGATGCACGATATTGGATTTTTTGTATCCGATATGCCGATATTTCCAACTCATTGTGGCCGATTGCCGATACAGATATAGGCACATATTTTTTTCCAGCTAGCTGAGGAGACTATTATGCATGCAAGCATAGATTGTACTAAGTATGATCAAGAAAGACAATATATGAGGGAAGAACTTAGAAAGACTGGAGTTCAGGAGCTCAGCATTAAAACTGTATTGAACCTGCCAAGTGGGTGGAGCAGTAGAGTTTTCTTTGAGTTTATTAGACAGACAGGATTAATGTGTAGGATTTAATCTCTGGTCCACACTCAGGAGCAGAAGGAGGCGGTAAGTTTTTTTTCCAAACAGAGTGGTACATCCCATCTGCAAGGGTGTTTCCTATCTGTGCAGCCGAACATAGCAGCTCCTCCATGGACTATTCTACCCTGACGGTCCCGGTGCTTCCTCCGCAGGCTCCATTCCACTTTGCTGCTCTGCTTCATGATCTGAGTGAGACTCAGATATTTCCATTTACTCTATATTCATATATATTATATAATGTACTGCTGACACAATTTTTCATTGCATCAAAAACACTAATGGATGTAACAGTTCGGAGGTTTGTTTGCAGCCTCTGAATAATTTGGTGAAATATTTCTTGTAAGTTTTATTTAACGTCCTGTTAAAGATGCATTTTAATATAAGACAAGAACAATCAAATCACATTTTTCTTTTTGTTTTCAGTAATGATTCTGCAAAGTGTCTCAGAAAACTGAACAAAGAATTTCTCTTTTCTCATCGTATCTGTCAGCAGTAACGTAAAGTATCTTAGTACATTTACTCAAGAACTGTACTTAAGTATAATTTTGAGGTACTTGTACTTTACTTGAGTATTTCCATGTGATGCTACTTTCTACTTCCACTCCACTACATTCCCTCTCAGACTCCATGTTAACAAATCTGCAGTTAGCGAAACAACAGGAAACATCTCTGCTGTGTGTCTGAACTGCAAATAAACCACAAACAGAACATCAATAACTCAGAATACAGGAAGTCATGTTTTTGTTTTTCTCCTATATTTATCTTCTTTTTAATTTTTTTTATTTCATTATCTTCATGTAAATTTAATTTTGTGTTAAGTCCTCAAAGTGAGCGTGAATTTTAGACTTTTTTCATGCTTTTTCATTTAGTTCATCATTATTGTTAATTTTATGGTAATTTCTTTTCATATTTTAACTTATCATCAATAACACTCTGTATTGTGTTCTGTTGTAATCATTTTCTTGCAAGGATCCCAGGAAGACTAGCAGCCATTAAATTAGCAGCTAATGCCAATAAAGAGACAATAAGAGGCTGAAGTGCAGCACTACTCCATGTTCTAAATAGGACTAAAAACATCCATGTTTACTTCCAGGTGACAAAAGAAAGACATGACAGTAATGTTACATAACTTGCTAACACACATTATACTGTATGTACTTTGTGTTTAATTCAATTCAATCTTCAATTTAATTTTATTTATACAGCGCCAAATCACAACAAAAGTCATCTCAGGGCACTTTTCACATAGAGCAGGTCTAGACCGAACTCTTTAGGGTTCATGGAGAAATTAAACTCACCTGGAAGTAAACATGGATGTTTTAGTCCTATTTAGAACATGGAGTAGTGGTTCACTTCAGCCTCTTATTGTTTCTTTATTGGGCGAAATTCACCTGTTCTTAAGTCATAAACACAAGATAGAATCAATTGAAATCAGACTTAGAAAATGGATCATCTGACTTTTTTCTCTCAGGGCAACCGTACATAACTTCTAAGATCGATGGTTATCTATACTGTAATGTGTCCTCATTTCAACAGAGATAATACAACTATTATTTTATTAGCATTCAATAATGCTTATTAATGATTATTTTATTATTTTCTCAATTAACCTACCAGCACCTCTATAACTCACTTCCAGCTCTACTGGAATATCTTTTATTTACAGTTAAAAACTCCTTACTTATCTGATTTAGTGATCTGATGTCAGTGTGATGGAAGCAGAGGTAACAGCTGCAAATGAAGCAGTCAGAGCAGGCTGAAGTCCTGGACTTTGACTTCCAGGGAGCATTTCTGCAAGTTGGGAACCTATCTACGTTTCAACATGTGTATTACATAGCATATTAACATTTCTAATGTGACGTAGCCTAGTTCACATGAGATCTATATGAGCTGACTTTCTTATTATTAGGAGGAGGAGGGGTTGGTGGATGGATAGGAAGTTTCTTGGCAGAAAGTTGAAAGTTGGAAATCAGCAGAGCGTAAAACCACCTCGAAACCAGCACCTGTTTCTTCTTCCTGTTTCAATCGACAAAAGCAGGTGTTTTTAGTGAGACGTTGGGACCTTTGCAGCCGTTTTTATTTTTTTATTTTATTTGAACCCAAACCATGATCTTTCCCTAACCCTAACCAAGTGGTCTTTGTGCCTAAACCTAACCAGACCTTAACCACAACGTTGTCATACCATGAAACATCATTATTCAAAGGAGAATGATCGACACTGAAACAGACATTCAACGTATCCGTGGTTCGTAGAACGTACAACGCCAACAGTCATGTGACATTAAGAGCCAATCCCTGCTGTCTGTCTGGGTGTAGATAGAGCGACCAACTGTGTCCTACCTCGAAGGAACCGAAACTCTGCGGTCATGGATTTCTCAATAGCAACGTCATTTGTGTCTTTTCTCATCTTTTCTCTGACTTCTGCATTGGAAGGTGAGCTGTGTGTGTGTGGAGAGTGAGGTAATGAAACCCTGCTAGTGGTACTCGGCGTCGGTTCCGTTTTACGGTTTTTGCCGCTCGTGTGAATTTTAAAAGTCACATTTCTTTACAAACAAAAATTATCAAGTGACCTGATATTTAATGTTTGATGGACTGAACTGTTCAAAACTGTATTTATGTAGTATTTAGGGTTTGTACTGCAACCCAATGTCTTCAATTCCACTTCAGATGAGCAATAAAAGAAAATGGAGATCTCACTTGTGTAACAGGCAAAACTGAAAGTGTTCCAGCAGGAGAAGCCCTTCACTCAGGGACATATACTGGCTGCTGAGCAGCTTAAACCCCACAACACAACGGCCAGCCTCGTTCTTTACAAGTTCAAAGTTAATAGTGAGTTTGTTTGACACAGCTGAGCTGTTTTCTCCAAAATACTGAGTGTATTCTGCTCAGAATTTCTTATAAACAGAGAAAACAACTTTTTTAACTCTCCTGTTATGTTCAGCTGTAATAACAGTAATAATGTACCTGAGTCAAAATGACCTGATGCATATTTAACCATCTGAAAATAGTTAAAAACATAATTTTCTCCACAAACATTAACTTTAGCTCTATTAATATCAATGTAATCAATATTTACTGTAATCAAGTTACAGTAAATGGTCACAGATCATGGTTTACTTATGATAAGTCACTTGTTTTTCATTAAAAAATAATTTTCAAACTTTTTTTGAAAACTTTTTTTTCCCCAGTATTTATTTATTTTAGGGTTCTCAAATGCAGATACAGAATTCATGTGCATCCATCCTTCTGTTCAGATCTGAATTTAATCTGAATGTCACTGAGAGTATTTGAGCAACTAGTTTTAATTCATTTGAATTTGAGAACTCTAAAATAAATACTGGAAATAAAGTTTTTGAAATTGAACAACTTGAAAGTGAATATTCAGAATTTCACAAATTGAAATTAATAAAGACGATTTTTAAAGTCAAACATTCCAGTGCAATAAATTCAGTGATATTTAACAACATTAAAGTATTCAGTAGTGATAAAACTTCAAAATGTGATATTCAATTGCTGATCTAATGTGACAGATCCTGTGAAATGATGTTTAGGAATAATTTAAAAGCCTGTGGTGCTGTCTATGGCTGAGACAGATTCAAAGCAGAAGACACTGACACTGAAGTTACAAACTTTTAGTTGTTAAAGCCCAAAATCATTCTTCTAACTTTAATATATGAGCATAATTAACTTCAGTGTCACAGATAGTGTAGGATATTTGAGGATGAGGTTTCTCTCACAGTTGTTGACTTTGAGTCTGTAATTACATTACATTTCATTTAGCAGACGCTTTTATCCAAAGCGACGTACATATGAGACTGATACAACACAAGCAGGGATCTAGTCAGGTGACAATAACACAAGTAAGTGCCATAAAGCTTAAGTTTGGTCCCGATAGGACGTAGATGCCAAGAGGCAGTGCAACAAGGCAATGATTAGAGTGCATAGAAATATGTTTTTTTTTGTTTTTTTGTTTGTTTTTTGTTGGGTTTTTTTTTTTTTTTTTTCACCCTACAGTCCATCAAGTGCAGAGATGTTTGCGAAAGAGCTGGGTCTTTAGTCTTTTCTTAAAGATTGAGAGGGACTCTGCAGATCGAACAGAGTTTGGTAACTCGTTCCACCACCGGGGAACTACAGAGGAGAAGAGTCTAGCTAGTGACTTAGGGTCCTGTTGTGGTACCAGGTGCCTGTAGTTGCTGTTTTGTAAGCAAGTGTCAGGGTTTTGAATTTGATGCAGACAGCAACTGGGAGCCAGTGGAGGGATATCATCAGCGGGGTGACATGTGCTGTTTTGGGCTGATTGAAGACCAGACGCACTGCTGCATTCTGGATCATCTGCAGAGGTTTAAGTGTACATGCAGGGAGGCCTGCCAGTAAGGAGTTGCAGTAGTCGATGCGTGATATAACGAGAGCCTGAACCAGGAGTTGTGCTGCATGCTCAGACAGGTAGGGTCTGATCTTCCTGATGTTGTACAGGGTGAATCGACATGATCGAGTGACTGAGGCCACGTGAACCTTAAAGGTTACTTGGTCATCAATCATGACACCCAAATTTCGGGCAGACTTTGTGGGCATGAGTTGGGTTGATTTGAGCTGGATGCTGATCCTTGCGGAGACTGAGTGGTCTTCCAGTGGGAATGACAGGAAGAGCTGGGTGTCATCAGCATAGCAGTGGTGTGCCCCCCAATTTCAGTCGACCAAGATTTTCTTTGGTTGACTACAGCCCTAGAACCTGCATCTTATCAGTCCGCTTTCTGTCTTCCTCTGAAGCCTGAAAAAGAGTTCACCGGAAGGTGTATGTACACACATCTTCTTCTTTTGTTTCTTTTGTGGTAGGTAGGTAGGTACTAGTACAATCAATGCTGTCTGTGTGTGTGGTTTGGAGGGATTATGCAATCACATTGTGTCTCATATTTGGCCTAATTTTGTATTTTTACCCTTTGTAGCCTCCATTCTCACTGGCGGGTCAAATTGACCCGAACAGTATGTGTGTAATATAAACATATGAGGGGATCATTGCAAACAGGTTAAATCAGTCATTTTCCATTTACATGTCCATTTCACAAATTAAGCCCAGCTGAAAATGTTTAATGCTCCAAAAATGATTAAAAATATTTTTCCTGTATTTTTAACTTTGAAATGGGTCGATTTAACCCGAAATATAACAGGAGGGTTAAAGTCCAACTGAAATCACATTTAGTTTGTACATTGTGCAGACAGAAATAACATCAGCATAGGGCTGTGCAATGAATCAAAGAGTAATTTTAGTCATATTGATTGAAATAATGTCACTCTAAAAGATCCGGCTAATAACATAAATGTTATTCAGATCTATTTATATTAGGCCGACTTATTTGACATTTACAGGATATATTATACTCTGTCATATCTTACTTTAAATTTCCTGTTTAAGCAAACTAATACCTGAAGTGTTCTTAACTCCTGAATATGGTAAATAAATATGACTAAGTCATAATTCAGGTTTTCAGTTTATTTGTCAGGACGAATTACTAATAAGAGTCTCCACTGTGAGGACAGACATTAATGAGGTAATGGTGACAGTTAATTGTGATATTGATTTTAGGTGATATCACCCAGCATTATGTCAACATGTTTCTAAAATGTATTTATTAATAGTTTTTTTTATTATTAATTGTAAGAACAAAGGTTTTTTGGGAAAATGTCAGAAATGCTCCTTCTTGTCTCGTGTCTGTGTTTGATTGACAGCAGGTGGAGGGGCGTTTAGATTAGAGGATGCTGTAAAATGAGTAAAACTTTAAAAAAAAAACCTACAGTTTAATCTGCTCACAATAAGATTATTTCTTAATGAGCTGTATCACTGATTTTTACTTCCTGCTTTTCTGTTTTTGTTTAGATCAGCGAGAGATAACAGCAAAGTCTGGAGATACTGTCACTCTTCCGTGTCGGAGTCCAAGAGGTGAAGCCGTCACATTGTTAGAGTGGAGCAGACCTGAACTGAAGAAAGATGGTTATGTCTTCCTCTACCGTGATGAGAGCTCACAGGAAGACTACCAGCATCCAACTGTTCGTGGTCGAGTACAGCTGAAAGATCCAAAGATGAAGGACGGAAACGTTTCTGTGATTTTGAAGAACGTCAACATCAACGACACTGGAACATATGAGTGTCGAATTATAATCAGCAACACAGGAGGCATAGACGGAGACTTAGTTGAGGCCAAGAACATCATCCACCTGAACGTCACCAGGACTGAAGAGAAGCCTGGACCTAGTGGGATGGTAGTTGGTCTGTCAGTTACTGGTGTGGTTCTTCCTCTTCTTCTTCTTGGTATATTTAGTTTTATATACAACAGAAAATGTAAAGAAGCTATGAGGAGGAATTCATACCAGCCTCCTCCTGAAACAGGAAGTGTCCCTCTGCAGGAGTAAAATGTCTCTGATCTCTTCTCTCCTGAATCTTTGTGTCCTGCTGCCGTCACACAGAGATGAAAACATCTTGTTTTAAAGGATCAGTGCACTCAGGCGACAAATAAGTTTTAAAACTACCTGCATGGCCCAATACTACAAGAGATACATGAGAAATATGAAATACGAAAATACAGAAAAAGCTTTAAAAATATATTATTATTACTATAAGTATCAGGGAGCTTATTTAATTTCTTAATGGCCTTAAATGAAAAGAGCTTCTTTTAGGGATTCTACACTCTTCTCCAGTAGTGACCTTGATGCTCTGAGTTGTACAAAGCTTTTCAGTGGTGGAGATGCAGTGTTGTGAGTTATTTTAAACACCAGATATCTGAATACAAAACTAAATGATCAAAGTTGAACATGTTATAAAGTCTGGTTGCTGACGCCTCTGCAGCCGGTGTCTGTACCGACCAAAGATCATCTCTGAGGATAAAGCAGCCTCACTCTGTAGAGTCAGGAGTGTCTTTTTGTAGTTCAACAGCTGATCGGCTCACGTCTGTTTCTGGAGTTAAAATCTTGCAGGTGATTCATGTCAGATCAATACGACAGCTGCAGATCTCTAGAGTGACTAAAATTACTGATTAATGAAGCTTTATATGTAGATTTAAAGGCAGATGGCAAGATATGTGCATTACTTTAATCTATAACACTAGATCTGGAGAATAGCATGGATTCAGTTTTATTATTATTATTATTATTATTATTATTATTATTATTATTATATTTAATATATATTTTTATATAATACTAATCTAAGATGAATGGGCAGGATTTCAAACACTAACTGTTGGAGCCATAGTCGCAAAGCTAGCAAGTTAGCAACAGCTTCCCACAAGCTCTAAATTATACAGCTTATGAAGAATGTTATTGTTGTTATTTATTTATTTATGCTCACTGCAGCCAATCAGCTTTCTTCTCTGCTGCTTCTGTGCTCAGTTGACCCTGGATGCTGATGACTCTCTAACCGACCTAATTTTAGTCATATTGATTGAAATAACTTCACTTTACAAGAAGTCATAACAGAAGTCATAAAAATGTTATTCATATCTATTGATATTAGGGCGAATTATTTGACATTCACAGGTTATGTTATACTATGTCATATCTTACTTTGAATTTCCTGTTTTAGCAAACAAATACCTGAAGTCTTCTTATCGCCTGAATATGGTCAATAAATATGACGTAATTCAGGTTTTCAGTTTATTTCTCAGGACAAATGACACAAGCTCCACTATGAGGACAGAGAATCTTGTGCACAGGTGTATTTAATCAGATATTGTTAATGATGTAATGGTGACAATCAACTGTGCTATTGCAGTGGTGGTCAGGGTCAGCAGTGATGATTGGTCGTCTATCATCACGTCAGTCAGAATCAATGTTTAAAATGTGTGCAGCAGAAATAACTGACTGACTGAACCTGAAAATCTTCAGCTCAGCAAATCAAACTGTTTGCTAAATATTATCCAATCCGATATTATTCTTTAATAGCAACAGGCCGAGTCCAAACTGTAATTTAGAAACCTAAAAGCAGTGAAATAATTGAAATGTCTTGAAGAAATTATATCTCAGGAGGACACATGATCATATCCAAAGGTAATTTTAGAAATCTCATTGGCCACCCCAGATCTGATTGGTTGTTGGTCAAGTTCATTGACATAAGAAAGTTGGACAAATGTTGGTCAATCAATGATGACAGCTGATCAGCTGATACAGGCCCGATTCCTTCTACTATAGTAATGGTTGGACTGAGGCTGTGAATTTGAATGTATCTGTGGAGCTGGGATATGTGTATGTGCTGGAAGCATTAGCATTTTGTGCTAGTGATTAGCATTAGCGATTAGCATATGTAATTTACAGTCTAACATGTGTTAATAGATAGCATTAAAGGCCATTTTGACACAACAAAGCCCATGAAATGTTTAGTTTATGTTCATCTACCACAGTGGTTTGTTCACTTTTGTTTAATAGCATTTTACTGTGTCATGTAAATAATGTTATTTGTGTTCAGAGTGTGTAAGAGTGAGATTATTGCTGTGAGTCTGTAGAGATGCAGACTGGAAAGTGAGTTTTATTGTTTTCCAGCCAATGTTAGACTGTCTACAGTAGTTTATACTGTAAACACTGTTATAACATGATGTTTTCAATGTGTATGATCTATTGTTTCTGTATTGTGTAGGAAATGTTCAGGTGCAGATGTAGGTATTTGTAGTGTTGTTTATGGGATGTTTGAAGTAAGTGAAGTTCATTGAGAACTCTAAAGCAGGGCTGTAAGCTAAAGTTATTAAAGTTCACAGTTCAGAGATAATAGAGCTGATGCAAGCTGAGTTAACACTACAATGATATGAATAACATGCTGACAACTATTTTAAATGTGTTTTGCACAGTTTTGCACAACACATTTATTCACAGTTAACCCCTGTGAATAAATGTGTTGCATCAGTTTGTACCCAGAGCTTCATTCTGAACTTGTAACATATAATATATTTACTGCACCACAAGGAAACTGCTCATATAAATGTGTAGACTATCCTGAAATGGAAATGGAAAACCTAATGTACATGGAGTAGAAGACTGAATAGACTGGTAGCTGCATGTTAGAGCTGTTGTAGGTTGTAACATCATCTTTAGATGTTGTGGATGGTCAGTATGGAACCTGTAGTTTAATGCTGTGTCATGAAATGTAAAAACAACAACCTGGTCTGAGTACAAACATTACAATTGATGCTTACATGAGTTTATAAACTCAGATGTGATTTCTCTGTGCATAGATTGAAGCAATGTGATGATTTGAACATCTGTATTTACACATTTTGATCAGCTGTCATTCATTAAGGTTCACTATGTGATGGTCACCCCGGTCAAAATGTTCAATTCTGTTTTACAAGCTTCAGAATTAGAAAACATAACTCTATCAGAAGCAGTGATTGTGATTAATAATGACGTCCATTTAATTTCAAAATAAAATAAAAGTAAAATAACACTTTTCACATTAAATTGATGATTATTTGTCTTGTATCAGATGTTTGAGCTTCTCACTCTGTCAGATTCTTGTATTTGTTTCTCAGGTTTATTTCTTTTCTCCTGTATGTGTATTTGTTGACATTTAATTTTTCATTATTAAATATCTATACTTTTTAACATGTCTCCTGTTTTGATAAAGACTTTGTTCATAATGTAGATGAGCTGGATTCATGTTATATATTCATTTATGTTTATAACCAGACTTCCTGTTTAGTTGTTTACCTGAAGCTGAGCTGTTGAACCTGTTGATACTCGTCAGCTGTGCAGGTTTAATAAAACACACAGTGCAGAGTTCATCTAGCGCCACCATCTGGTAATGTGTTCTTATCTGATCAATTACCTGCAAAACTTTGTGTTTAGTATTAAGTTTCATAATATGCAAAAGTCTCCATCATCAAAATGAAACAACTCTGCTGAAAGGACACTTTTTATCTTTCTGTGTGTGTTACGGTTCAGAGGACTCAGCAGCACATGAGTGCAGCACATGAGATAAGAAAAGATAAAACTTTGTTGATCCCTCCGACTCACAGTTCAGAGGAGGTGAAATGTCATAAGGGGGAGGAGGAAGTCCTGGGGGAGTGATTTGTCACAACAAGTCACATGACTCTGACACCTGACACTTTTGTTGCTGCGTTCATGTGCTCCTCGGATGATGAAGTGTTGGAAGTCATTCTTTCACTTCGGTGTGTTTATGAGCTTTTAAGTCGTAATGTGGAAACAACATGGACGTTACAAAGAAGATGTGTTGAATTTTGACCCAGACTTGTTGCTGCACCAGTACATTCCCTAAAACCACTAAACCAAACCACTAAAGCTGACTTGTTATCAGCATTAATGCCAATACATAACTTTACGTGGACACAGTCACAACCTAAAACCATATTACAAGTTACACGTGAGCAAAAAATTGATGTGAAATATGTGAATTAGTAAAAGTTTCAACCAAACAAAACGAATCGAATATGGTCCTTTGGGTTAAATATTGAAAAAGTCGACGGGTCGACAGTGTGGATTTTTTAATATTTAACCAACATCTTTCCTGAACCTTGAAGTGCTTTGAATGTCTAAACAACAATAACAACTAATACTTTAACTGATAAAGAAACTCCTCAGTTCAGATTAGATGTAAATGAAAGCAAAAGCAGAGCAGACATCTGTCATCTTGTAAAGAAATTCCAGGGATGTTTCAGATGTGACTGCAGCATGTTTCTCTTTCTGTTTGGATCATATCATTGTTTGTCTTTCTGTTCAGGAAAGAATAAAAAAATAAAATGAAGGGTTCCCAGGTGAAGCTGTGTTTGTAAATGTCTCTCTGTGTTCAGCTCTCTGTACTTTAGTAACTTCTAACTTAATCTCTGTGGTTTGTCATCTAATTTCGCTCCTCTGCTCTGTCTGGACTGTCAGAAATCTCCCTTATTTTACTGTTTGAACTTTTTTAAGTTACCGCTGATGGAAACCAAACATTTGCTGCTGCTTCACATTACAAAAAGCTTGATGTTGTTATCAGAAATGCAGTGTGTTTGTCTTCAAGTTAGCGGAGCTTCATGAGCAGATCTGCTCTTTTATAAATCAGGTTAAACAGATATGTGGGGCTCTTTGGTCAGTGGATCAGTTTTAATACTGCAGGGACAAATAGAACAAGCAGAAACAGCCACAGTGAGATGTTACATGAGGAGCTGCAGACTGTGCTTGTTCAAAAGGTCAGCAGTCATGCCTTTAAGTAATCCTTGAGCGCCTCCTTGTGGACAAATATAAATGCATCCAGTTTTCCAGCTACATGCTCTGCTGCAGTCAGTGCTGCAGACCTAAATGCAGAAGACAGCAGGCCGATGGGATCAAATACAGAATATTTATTGAAAAAAAATCCATAAACTGGGACACAGGAACAAGGTTAACTGATCAGACAACTCGACAAAGATTGAACTGAAAACTGGACTTAAATACACAAGGAATGATTACAAACTGAACACAGGCGAGTGAAATAAGACACAAGTGAAACACATGAGGTAATGGTGAGAAAACACAGGAAGTAAAAGTGACAAAACACAAGGAGAAAACATTTCAAAATAAAACAGGAGCTGAAAATCCAAACACAAACAAAGTCCTGACAGGATGTGACAGCTGATAGTTCACCACATCAAAGTGGGCTGCTGCCTCGTTGGCAGAATATATTTTTTAAAATCTTTTTTCCAACAACTTCATACTTTCATTTAGAGGCCACATCAGTTTACAGATATTGATCTGAACCCTCTCTAATACAGAGGTAGAAGAAGTGTTCAGATCCTTTACTTCAGTAAAAGTATGAATACAGCAAAGTAAAAATACTCCATTACAAGTAAAAGTCCTGCATGAAAAATCCTCCTGCAGTAAAAGAACTCCCTCGGTCCAGATTAGATGTAAATGAAAGCAAAAGCAGAGCAGACATCTGTCATCTTGTAAAGAAATTGCAGGGATTTTTCAGGTGTGACTGCAGCGTGTTTCTCTTTCTGTTTGGATCATGTTATTGTTTGTCTTTCCTCTCATGTCAAATACAAAGCTCAAGTTGTTTCCTGAACATGAACAGAAAGCAGCTCAATAGAAACGCAGCCTGACAAAGACTTTAACCCTTACAAACTGTTCATACTCTAAATTCATTCGTCCATAATGAAGCTTGCAGAGAGCAGAGAGTTTATAGGTTTGACACAATTTTTTTATGGAGCAAAAACATTCACAATCACACTAAATCTCATCCTATGTTACCTAAAACATGAGAACACAACAGCCAAAATGATTACAATTAATATTATTCAATGTGTAGAATTTAAAAAAAAAAAAAAAAAAAATACAGGTTAAATTTAACTGCGTGTTAAATGTCCAAAGATGTGTAACAGTTGGAATATTTCCACTTTTGTATATTCTGTCTTAATTTAGGAAGAGTTATAAAGTTTTGACCTGAATAGTGTGATACTGATACTAAAATTACATCAAAAAACACCTAAAGCAACCAGAAAATAAAAACCTACAGTTGACAGACATCAGATGACTCATGAAATTAGTTCAGATTCCACATCTGGAGCTTAAAAGATGTCCAGATGTTAACCCATAGAGCACGCTAGAGTCCTTCTCTAGCGTGTCTGAGACCTTCGCTGGCCGAGCTGGCAGACTTCCAGTTGGCTACTTGATTGCTTGAAAGAGATGATATAATTTAATCATGTGGCTCCTTTAGACTTTGAGTCATTTCACTGTTCCTAGGGGCATGGTCTCAGCACCTATAAGCTCTGATTATATATATATTTTTTATTTTGGCCTTGATGATGCATCTGCCTCTCAAAAAAAAAGATAAAGCTTCCCTGCAACTCCTCATGAAAACTAAAAGGTGTATGCTGCACTCTGCTGGACAACACTGAAATGCAAATGTTGATTTTAACAGTTATTAATGACTGTCTCAGTCTCAGTTTACTGTAAACTATAAACTACTGAGTGCATGTTATGTTCTGAGTGGTGAATGAGTGAATCAGGGAGTGACTTTGAACACAGACCAGCCCACAAGCCCACTGTGTTCACTGGAATCCAAGTCCAAGCCAAACGTGCCACTTCTGTCAATCAAATAGCAAGCGAGAAAGCAAAGTTTATTTATATACAAACACCAGTTACAAAGTGCTTCACAGTCAAAGAAATAAAATAAAATAAAATCAGAATAAATAAAAAACAAGACACCAGATAAATTTATGAAGAGAGCAGATAAAATGGACAATTAACATAAAATAGCACATACTAGCCAAATGCCTGCCTGAACAAATGGGTTTTAAGCTGCTTTTTAAAAGAGTCTACATTATCCAAAGACCTTAAGCTTGTTGGAAGACTATTCCAAAGCTTAGGGGCTGCTGACTGGAAAGCATGATCCCCCTGGTCTTAAAATGTGTATGAGATACACTTAGAAAGCCCTTGGTGGAGGACCTAAGAGCTTGAGTAGTGGTGTAGGGGTGCAGAGGGTCACTAATGTACTGTGGAGCCATGTAGGGCTCTATTAGTGAGCACCTAAATTTTAAAATGAATTCTAAAATTTACTGGAAGCCAGTGCAGTGAGATTAAAATAGGAGTTGTATGTGACCATCTGTTGGATCGTGTTAAAAGCCTAGCAGCAGCGTTTTGGACAGTTTGTAAGCATTGTATGGAAGATTTATTAAGACAGGTAAAAAGAGAGTTACAGTAGTCCAAACGTGATGAGATAAAAGCATGTATTAACATCTCCATTTCATTTCTTGATACCAGAGACCAGAGTTTGGCTATGTTTCTCAGGTGAAAGAAACATGATCAAGTTTACGTCTTAACGTGCACTTCAAAACTCATGGATTGGTCGGAAATTACACCAAGATTGCGCAGGCAAGACCGGGAAGATGAAGATAAAGCACTAAGGTTCTGCCTGATAGCTGACTGAAGATTATCAGGGCCAAAGATCAGGACTTCAGTTTTGTCTGCATTCAACTGCAGAAAATTGTTTGCCATCCAATTCGTAATTGCGTTTAAATAGTTGTTAAGTACAGAGAGTTTGTGAAGCTCATTAGGTTGAAATTAAAAGTAGAACTGGATGTCATCAGTGAATAGTGAATAAATACATCATATTCATCAATCTCCCACACTGCAGCAAATTTTTGATCAGTTTTGATGTATTTTACATTAAAAAAGAGCAGCTGTATCTCTCCTGCTATTTGGTATGATGAATATTTGTCCATAAATGACGTCTGCTGAGTACACTGCAGCTGGATCACTCTCTGGAGAAGAAGAAAATATTCTTATTATTACTGCAAGTACTGTGACTGATGCAGTACTCCTTCTAGAGCTACTAGAACTGCTGCTAGCTCAACACTTTTAATACTAATATTCATAGTAATGATACTGCTACTGCAACTCATGTCTCATGTTTCATTTAACAGCAAATGGAGGGAGAATGTATTCAGTAAATTGGAGATAAAGCTAAAGGGAAAACTATAATGAAGTAAGTTTAATATATATATTCTTTATATTAAACATCAGAGTAAAGTTCAACACTCAAGTAAAGTGTTTAACAGCAAAACTTCATGAACTAAAGAGTATTAGACACTGAAGTTGCTATTAATAAATGTGTCTAACAAGTCTGTGAATATTGACACTACATGTTAATGTACAAAATATATATATAATACTATAAAATACTAACGTCAAAAAAGGTGAACCTCAAATCTCAAATGCCAAGAGAAAAACGACAAGTTGTGGTTCTGAAAACAAGTTTGTACGTCTATATTTGTCCTCATTAACACATTTGTAACCCTGAACCAAAACCCCTTAAACAAAGTCTTCATCCTCAAACTGTCCTTCAAAGAAGTGAAGCAGACAAAATTACCTCATTTTCCCTCCTCACTACAAAGTCAAAAACTCTAACAGGTTTTCATAAAAATAGAAATATAAGGGCACAAACACAACAGCACCTGTGCTCCGTGTGATCGGCTGTAGATGTGATGTTTGAATATCACTGTATGTGTAGTCATCCATGATGTCGTCTTCTCCAACTTCTACTTCAGCAGCTGGAATGAACCAAAATGAATAACACTATAATTTTTAAGAATCCATTTAATTTACAGACTGTTTACATTGTGCAATAGTTCAATCTGCTGCTATTATTCCAGCACTCAGCACTACTATGCAGGGTACAAACTGTTACAGTCATATGTAGGGTAAAGTGCATGTTTCGAAGGCAGACAGCACAAACCTCAAACAACAGACCAGCTCTTTCTTCAACCCCCCCAGGAATGCTGACCAATAAGATATAAGTGAGAGTCCCAAACTCCTCACCGACCAGACCTGATCTAAGGAACCCCCCATCTCCTGCATGGTCACCAAACCAGACCACTGACCCAAACCATCTTTGATCCTTCAAGCTACAAGAGCCAGCAAGATGGGAAGACCAATTCACACCCCAGCTCATAATACTTATGTACTTTTACTGCAATACTTTAACTACATTTTATATATATATATATATATATATATATATATATATATATATATATATATATATATATATATATATATATATATATATATATATATATATATATATATATATAGCAACATATGAAATAATAATAATAATAATAATAATAATGATAATGATAATAATTTGATGCACCTTCAGAAACACAGGTTCTGTCAAGAGCTGACACAAACATTTGAACAATAAAAGCATGTTCCAGGTGATTCTCAAAACTCTCCTCTTCTGTTTACTGCTGCATATCAAAGTTATCTCCTCCAGCCACATCACACATCACACAGCATGATGCATCAGCTTTACTGACCCCTGCAGGACAGTTTTGTTATTACAGCAGCAAAACACAGGAAGGAGAACAGGTCAAATCCCCCCCAGGAGAGTTTATCCAACCTTCAACACAAATTTAATTGTTTCAATAAAGAATATCTTCATCACAGGCTGAGAATGTCTTAATACAAGTCTGTAAGATGCTATAATGACATGAGTGTATTAAAATGTCCAGACTAACTTCCATGCAGTAGTTATTGACCTCTTTCTCTATTTCAACACTGTTCATTCCTCTGAACACTTGTGATCACTTTCCTGTGAACTGCAGAACAAACCACACAGCTGCTGCATTGACCCACGCAGAGGAAACACTAGTTTTCACTGCTCTGACTGAACAATTCAAAGAGTTTGATGTCACATCAATGAGAGGTACAATGAGACAAACATCTCTTCACTGGCTGCTCCGTGAGTACAACCTGTCTGTCCAAATTACAATAAGTACATGTTTATCATGTCTGCTGTGTTGGAGAAGAACAACAGAATAATAACAGCTGGAAAGGTTCAAATATCATAAAAACATCTGGATCAATAAGATTTTATTGAGTAAGACGTAACTAACATTACTGACGGATGAAATTCATTACATTCAGAAAATATTTGTCACTTTACACTAATGCAACCTTTAAGAGCAATTAAACACTTAACGTGTATTTTGATGTTTGATTTGATCTGTTTTTGCTGTTCTGTGTTTGTTCAGTGTTTCCTTCAAGTTTCCACTAAAATGAGCCTGGTACTTTCCCTCCTTGGGCCTTATTCTCATAATTGTAGCTGTTCTGACTGTGGGTCATGATAACTCTTGTTGTAGAGATTTATAAGTGTTGTACATGTGTTCTTAAATTCAATACAACTGACAAACACATTCATATTTAGAAAGTCACAATAAACTCATCTTCAGTCTGGACGATACTGTGAGTATTGTGTGTGGACTCTTTGAATTAAAGAGTTGTTCTGTGTGGTTTCAGTAAAACTTCAAACCAACCTGAGTTTCATTTCTCTTTAGTTGTGAGCTCACTGCTGTGCTGCACAACAAACCAAGGTTAGTAAACTTCTTCTATCACAGTCTGAAAGCCACTGATTCTGTCTGGCAGACCCTGAGAGGAAAGTTAGAGCTGAGGACAGAGCTGGAAGTCTAACAGGAGAGACTTTAAAGTTTAGACTCATGATGATATGAAGGCATGAAATCAGAGAAACGTTTTGGTCCAACAGGTTGATGCTGAGTCTCTCTGTCCTCACTGTCTGGCTGCACAGACTCAATTTCTCTGCTCTTTATCACTTCATTAAAATCTAAATGTCCCTCAGCATTTGTCTCTGTAGAGAAGTTGAAGTCTTTAAGATTGTATTTGTGGTTTCAGATGTGCCATATTCTTATCATCCACCATCAGTTCACACATACATCATCTTCCTGTCAGTCAACCATTGTGTGTGGGGCAGAGTCACTTGCTGCATATCCTGTACAAATGTATTTTCAGCCTGTTGTCTGGACGACCAGCACAGTGTTTGGACGTCACTTTGATTCAGTTTGGTTGGCTCAGTCATCGTCCAATGAGAGCTGAGAGCCACAGAAGGAAAGTATTGAGAGACGGATTAACATGTTACTAGTTTACATCTGTTTTTAATGGGATTTCTTGACAAACTCTTCATATATATTAAATATTAATATAAATGCTTAAAAGAGGAGGATGTTTGAGTTGTGTTGGCTCTGAATGACAGATATCTTAGAGTTTCTCAGTCAGCTGTGGTTTCGGATATTTGCTCGGCTCAACTTTGAAGCTTTTTAAAAAAGTGTATGTCTATGTGCTGCTGTATAGTTAACACAACAACCCTGTTTACCACTGCTTCAAGAGGAAATTAAACTGCAAGTGATCATTAGGAATTTGACTTTAATCTGTTCTCCATCCAGCTCATCTGACTGTGAGTCCCAGCAGCTCTCAGATGTTTAAAGGACAGTTTGTCTCTCTGAGCTGTGAGGAGGACGACAGCTCTGCTGGATGGACGCTGAGGAGGAACACAAAAAGAGAAACCATGGCTAAGTGTGGAGCTGACTGGGGAAGATCAGGTGGTTCCTCTTGTAACATCACTGACATTGACCCACTGGACAGTGGAGAGTACTGGTGTGAGTCCAGAGAGGGAGCAACCAGTAACGGCATCAACATCACTGTCACTGGTAAGATCAGACTGTGGAGTTAGTATTGATGAAGCTGAGTGTAAATGATGAAATGCTGTAGTTTGTCTCTGTGTTCAGATGGATCAGTGATCCTGCAGAGTCCTGTCCTCCCTGTGATGGAGGGAGATGATGTCACTCTGCACTGTAAAACAAAGACCACCAACCTCCCAGCTGATTTCTATAAAGATGGCTCCCTCATCAGGACTGAGCCTGCAGGTCACATGACCATCCACCATGTTTCCAAGTCTGATGAAGGCCTCTACAAGTGTAACATCAGCAGTCATGGAGAGTCTCCACCCAGCTGGATCACTGTCACAGGTGAGGAAGTTACCTTTGATTTCACCACTTATTTCATCCACATATTGACCTGACCAGGTGAGATTCTCTCTGCAGATAAACCTACAACCACAGCCCCGCCCCCTGTCTCAGCAGCCCCGCCCCTTGTCTCAGCAGCCCCGCCCCTTGTCTCACCTCCCTTCCAGCTTGTGTTCAGACTGGTCTGCCACCTAGTGGTGTTCTGTCTTTACTTCATCTCCACTCTCATCATGGTGTCTTTATATCGGCACAGGTCCACAGGTAACACTCTGAATCATTCATTCAGCTTACAGACACTCAGCAACTATCAATCAATCAATCAATCAATCATTGAATCAATCAATCAATCAATCAATCAGGTTCATTCTGGTTTGGATGATTGACAGTTGTCTCTAACAGCTGATAAATTATCTACATTTTTTGACCTGCTCTGACTACAGGAAATTACCTGCCTGTCTCCATGGTGATGACCACACTCACCCAGGCTGAACAGGGATTTGATGATGACTGTGATGATGTCATCACATCTGTCACCACAGAGCATCACTTCTGAACTGACCAGATGTGACTGATGAAACGTTCCAGTCAGAAACCTTTATGCTCCTTTCTTTCAACATATATTGTCAATGCTGACAACATATTTTATTTTACATTCTTTATTATTATTATTATCATTATTACGCCCACTATTTTGACAATTTTGTTCTGTTCAAATGAATTGATGGAATGTTCAAAATTGACACATTTTCACACTCTTTCATGCATTTTCAACTTTTATCTATTCATTCATACTTTAAACCACAAACTTCATTCTAACTTTGAAATGTTTCACATCTTTAATAGATTCAAGGTATTATTCAACTTTCAAATCCCATTAAAACTGATGTTCAACTTTGTTTGAACCTCAGTTATATGGAAGTCTATAAGAGAAACATTCAAACCCACTCATCTTCAACCTCTTCCAAATCATTCATACATTCACCTGGAAACTTTATTTGAACTGTAAACAGGTCACAAGACTTGGTACTTTCTCACACTAAATCAACATTTTCATATCATCATACTTTTTACACAATCGAATGATACATTTGTGCGTGATGTCATTAATGGCATCAGGCCTTAATATGTTATCAAAAATATTGAACACATTATCCTCTTACTCCCACAGCTTCCACTCTACAAGCACAAATTATACATCAGAATGTAGACAAATGTGTCTTCTGTCATCCAATGTTTCTTCTATTAAAATACAACTCACACTTTTTGAATAAATTGCCGAAACGGGCAGAGAATGCTGTCTAAGAGTCTCTTTGACTCCAGTGTTATCTGAGCTGTGAATCTCTTTGTCAAAAATAAAGATGATGTTGATATATAAATTGTCACGACTCCTTTATTTTAAATCATACGGATACATATCATACATCAGTATCACCATTGAAGTCTCAATTCACTCGAAATGATTTTTTTTTCAATGTGACTTTTAGTTTTTGAGTTATAAGAAGTTGTTTGGTGCCTAAATTTGGCTGACCTGTTTTAAAGGTTTACTCCACTCAAATACTACTTTCTGTCTAACAACTTAAAGATTTAAAGGTTTAATACACCCAAATACTACTTTATGTATAACTTTTTATAGTTTTAAAGGACACACACGCACCCACAAACACACACACATGCACAAACTTCACTCACTTTAAAAACTTTGCACACTTCACACACACATACTGACACAAACACACACACTGTCTTCATCACCTCTCCCCTCCTCCCTCCTTCTTTTTCCCCTCTCCTCTTCTTCCTCCTCCTCCTGCTTATCCTCCTAATCTCTCCTCTTCCTCTCTCTTCCTTTTTCTCCTCCTCTTTCAAAGAATCTAATATTTTAATATTAAAGCCCTGACGATCACTGTATGTTAACAGGAAACTAGTGATGGACCTAGATTCTCAAAATAAAAGTGCTCATAGATCAACTCTTGTCAGGGCTTAGACCTCAGCTGATCATTCATTGTTATTCCAACAAAGACAATTAAAGGAAACCTCACCTTCTTCTCAATACACTTAAGCTCATTTAAGTTCTTACTCTAAAACTGCCAATGGAACTTCTTTCATTGCTCAGTCTATATTTTGCATCCTTCATCATCACCCCACTTTTCCAACTATTCATACTGCTTCAGTATGAATAGTTTTTTCATACATTAAGAGCTTCATTCAACTTTTATATACCATTCATACTTTTTGAAAACACTGTTGATTGAGATTTCTCAATTTGACCAGCCCATTTCCCACTTTTCCAAATCATGGAATAATCCCAATTCTTGACTTCCTCCCATAGTCATGTCCGCGTTGCAGACCGACGACGTCATCACGTCAGGCCACGTCGCCATCTTGTCACACACACACACCCACTCACACACACATGCATTCACCTGCATGTGTTCAACCCTGTACATAGCTCTTTCTGTTGTGCTTTGGTAGAATTAGATTTTAGGACAGTTGTTTGTTGAATGACGAATTTGTTATCTTGGCTAATCTTGCTAAGTTTAATAAATACTGTTATGTCTTTAAAGAGAAGTAATTTTGTCATTATTGTGTCTAACATATTGTGAAAAGTGGCTGATTGAATGAGTCAGAGCTCAAATTCAACCCTTCTTTGTTCACTCTTGAATGTTGATATCTCTCAGATATTAACATTCTAAGTGAACTCTTTTATGAGACTACCTTGTTTGGTTATTGGTCCCAGTTTCCAGGTGGTGCCCCGTGATTGTTAATTCATATTAATAATTCTATTAATTGTTATAATTAATTGCTTATCATTGATAATTGATAATTATTGCAAATAACCAACTGTGCTCCTCACAGATCAGATCAGTTGGTTCCCGAATTATTGACTGATATTAATAATGTCTTGATTTCATAATTCATAATTATCTATAATAATTATAAATTATTACTAATAACCAAATGCACTCCTACCCGCCTCAACAACTTCCTGATTCAGACTGAGAGAGGGGAGGAGGTGCTGCAGAGTTTTAAAGTCTGCTTACACATATTCAAATTCCAGCTACATGCTCCACTCTGTAAATGCATCATCATTTTGCTGTCTCTACTAGCTGGGAGAGGCCCGGGCCTTTTGCGGCCACCAGGATTCCACACTGATGGATTTTAAAACCTACTTTGCTTTTGAAGTCTGTAGTTACTCTTTAAGCCCTCTGGGTTACCACGTGACCGTGTTCTTCACCTGGATGGTTGCCATGGTACCAATCTCAGGTGTAGTTTCTCTGTGACTGGTACACTATGATCAGACACCAGGATGAACAACAGCAACAGATCCTGGTCAACAACTTTTACATTAATTTCAACAGAAAGAGCAAATAACCATGAATCTAGCAAATACTACAAAACACATCATACTTTATTTATAAAAACAAGCACATGTACATTTCCCAAACAGTGTGTTCAGACTCTGCTGCATAAATGTGTAAAAATCATTACAGTAAGAAAAGCTTGATGGAAGGAGAACCGTAAGAGTTGGCTTTGCACTTAAAGAATAATATGTTTCAAACACAATCCAATCTGTCTGACATACATTCAAAAATAATTTATCATCACTTATCTATTCAATCACTGTGTTCAACTCTGTGTTTAACACTGAATTTGATAAACTGTAGCTGTCATCATGTATGTTGTTGACTGTATAAATGGAAATATGGGCCTCCTTTAAAACAAGATGTAATTCAATAGATGTGTGTTCAGAGCAGACCAGAGAGCAAACTGACAGTATTAACAGAGCAGTCGTTTCTTTGTGTGTTTGACAGACAGCTGAAAATATTCAGATTCACAGAAAAAGAAATATGGAGGATGCATTTGAAAAAAGATGGACACGTTTACTTTTAGAGCTAGTCTTCAACAATTCTGTGCTGAAGGGTTAGCAGAAACAGTCACAGAGAGATATTAGATGAACTCCATATTAACTGAGGAAGAGTCTGTTTTAAGAATGAGGACATTAATTCTTGAATATATTAAGAATATTAAATATATATAATTAAATGAGCAACTTGTACTATGACCATCTATCTATCTATCTATCTGCTCTGACTTTTACAATGACATTTCTTCTTAAATCATGACTTAAGCAAAATCCTTAATTAAATAATTGTATATTAATTGTTTTCACATGGAAATAATAATAATAGCCAATTAAAATAACAACAATAATAATATTTAGTATGCAATATGTACACAATAACCAAACCTTCTCTTGTTATGTCAGGATACTCCTTTTGACCCTCTGGCTCAGGTGACCTCACAGAGAACACATGCAACAAACAACATATTACAAGCTATTTAACTAGCTGGCGTCACTTTATTGGCTGAGGACCTTCAGTTGTTAGGCTACACTTTTATAAACATCTGGAACACAATATGTGCAATTAAGATACAAATGTGCTTCTTACATCTTGTTTCATAAGCAATTACCTTTACATCAACATTTACAACTACATACTACATTTATCTGTAATCCTGCAACACATGAGGATCCATAGGTATTATATTTATATATGTTTTGTCTCATAAAGATACAAATAATCTCTAGGGTTGTGTAAATAGCCCATTCATTCCTGTCAGAAGCCTACTGGTCATGCTCATATGCCTATAAGCATTTTTGCTGCCTGGTTTCTTCCCTTACTGATGATTAAAGTGATCATAACGCCTTATGCGCTGATACTTATGTTCCTAATTTGATAACATAGCCTATGGCGCTTTGTTGACAACTGGACATGGTAAAGGTAAAGCAGGATAATCAAGTTCATAATCATACATAACAAAAGTAAAGTTCAAGCACAAATCATTCATTCATATTGCTTGTTTTTGTTTATTGGCACACAATTATCAGTTACATATTCAATCAGAATCTGTTTTATTAGCTAGTGCAAACATACAAAGAATGTGTCCTGATGTTTGCTCCCAAAAAACACAATGCAGAAGAATAAAAATAGACAAACGTAAGCTGATAATAATGATAATATTAATAATTGTATAAGCAAAGTAATATTAAGATTAAATTGAAATGTTAAAATCTATTGACAGACTGGAATAACAATAGTTTTGAAATGGGTTATAAAACTTGAAATATTGACTGTAGAAATGAAATATGGACTTTGCTATGCACAAAGAAATGAAGTGTATGAAATATATGAAGAGCAAAGACTGTGACATGTGCATAAATAATTCAATTATGTGACAGTGCAGGTTGAATGCAATGCACAATGTAAAGTCCAGTGAAATATATGGAAGTAGGTGCAGGGATTAAATGAGGAATGTGAAATGTAAAGTTCAGTTTGATAAAACCGTCTTCATTCCGTTTATGTGGCCATGGTACAAGAGTTGATGCAGTTTAGCGTAAATGCAGGTTAGGGTTAGGGGAGAGCATTGTGTTGTAGGTGGAACTGGTGCGTCTAATATTGTCTTACATTTTAGATATCTGTTGGTCACCTGCTTCCTCAGCAGGATGGAGAGATGAATTCTTCTTATTTCTTTTATAGATCATGAAGATCACAAAACCAACAACAACAATCACACCTGCAGCAAGTGACAGTCCAACTACCAGTCCAACATGTCCTCCCATGTTTCCATCCTTGTCTCCTTCAGTCCAGGTGTTTCCAGCTGTGTGACCTGCAGAGCAGAAACAGGTGTGAGGTATCAGCTGTCAGGTAGGTGATGACTGAAGAACTCTTCAAACTCATGTCAGACATTATCTACTGAACTCTGATCACATCACTCATCTCACCATCAACACCTTTATAAACACAAACAGCTGATCTATGATGAAGCAGCTGCACTTCAAACTCACCTGAGTCTTCAACCTTTAGGTTGATGGTGTTCATGAGCTCAGGTTCGCTGCTGTTCACAGAAACACGACACTTGTATGTTCCAGTGTCGTTGATGGTGACGTTCTTCAGAATCACAGAAACGTCTCCGTCCTTCATCTCTGGATCTCTCAGCTGCACTCGACCACGAAAAGATGGATGCTGGTAGTATTCATATGATCGATCATCTCTGAAGAAGAAGACATAGTCATCTGTCTTCAGGTCAGGTCTGCTCCACTCTAACAGTGTGATGGCTTCATCTCTGGGACTCTGACACTGAAGAGTGACATCATCTCCAGGCTTTGGTTTCATCTCTGAAAGATTTCAACAAAAACAAACTTAGTGATACTTTCATCTTTAAATTAAAGTAATCGTTAAATATAAACTGTCAGTGTCAAAACAAATATGAATAGGAGACAATAATTATGGACAAAACTAACATCAGTTATTATGTTAAATTTCAGGTGTGAAGTGTTGTTCACTAATTTGTGATCATTGCTCAGACATGTCGTTTAATTAAACAACTTAATCTCTGTAAATTTAGGTGAAAATGCTCCTAAAAGTGAATTTAGACATCAGGTCCATTTTTAAGAACCAAAGTGTCAGTAACAGCTGAGCTTATCTGATAAAATGTTCTATAATCAATCCAAACATTAGTCTTTGAAATTAGTGGGAGAAACATTCACTATTTAATGTCAATTATACATTTATATATCTGCAACATCTATTGTGAAAATCTATCATATGTGAATTTTAAATATTAATTTTACGATCAGATTTATATACATTTAAATAAAATGTAAAATATCTCTTAGAGAAACAGAGAAAAAAAATCAATACAGTTTTGGTTTCAGGAAAGTTATTTTTTGCAGTCAGACTCTATATGTGTGTATGTGTGTGCACATATGTGCATATGAAAGAGATAAGAGAGATGAACATACACAACTGTTTATTTTGGTCGTCTGATAAAAAGAAAAAGTTCCTACTAAAGTTAAAACCGAACCTACGGCCTTGTTTTTGACACTGAGGCAGCCAGCAGTGGACTGTTTGTGTTGAAACATCCAAATGCTTCAACTAGTAACTGCGCATTTAGCAGCAGAGTGAAACACACCAGACCTGTTTTACAGCAGAAAGTAGAAGAAAATGTGCTGCTGTACTTACACAGTAGTAGTAGTAACACAATACAAACTGAACAGCAGTAAATAACATGTATGCTACCTATAAATGTTCACTTTTTTTTGATACTACTCATTTGTGTTGACTCAGTTATAATCACATTTTTGAGACAGTAGCTGACTTTGTTTGACCTTGTTAAGGGCATTACCTGACATGGCGAAATAAGGAAATACCCATTTTCTATTTTCCCTACTTCAAACAATCATAATATTACTTACTTATTTGCATTATATGTTTTTGTCAAAATCTATACCATATTGTGAACATACTGTCAGTTATTGTTGAAGAGCAACACTACATGGACAGAAAATCATCAAATCTTCTGTGTACATAAGTGCATACGTAAGTACATACATTCACTTGTCTCAATCAGACAAACATGAAATAAAGTTGAATTAAAGTAAAATATCAATATAGATAAAATAAAAAAATCAAAATATCCAGAAACAGCCCATCACACACATATAGTGTATACACACACACACACATATATATATGTATATATATATATATATATAATGTAAAAACAAACACACAGAACATACCTTTAGCGTTAGATACCAATGGAAATAAACTGTAAACAGCTAAAATGTATAAGATGATCATGGCGGCAGAGCAAGACGCAACTTTGCTTTTCTTTGTGTCGAGTCAAATTGACAACGTAAAACGTAAAACGTGACTACAGAATCAGGCCACCATATGTGGGAGGAGGCACAAAATGAGCGTCACGTGTTTTTCTTACCGACATGCTTAAATTTATACAGCTTTGTCCTCCTTTGCTTTCCTTTCCTTTCCTTTCCTTTCCTTTCCTTTCCTTTCCTTTCCTTTCCTCTCTTCCTCATTGACTTACTTGGGTTTTCATCTGGTTTTTAAAGCTTTACCGGTCGGTCAGTTTTCCCCCCGACAGCTACCAAACTTCATGTGCTACCGTAAGCCATGCCACCAAACGTTCATTGAATGGTTCCTTGACCCGCCTTCCCCTTTTTGCCCAGAGGACTGCAAGGACTTTTTCTGGGCTGGTGGTACCATTGTCGCTCTTAATTTTAGTCTGAATTCATTTTTGAAGTTTTAGGAATAATAATAATTTTAGAAAATTATTATTATTATTATTATTTTTGGGTTCTCCAAACCGAAATCTCCCATAGGGCACTGACATAGTCAAAGTTAGGGTTAGCTGAACATTCAAGCAATGAATGTTTGCAAATTTCTGGTCAATATTTTGTACATTTCATCTCATTCTTTTCAATTTAAAATTTAAACCTGTAACAGCTCTTCTCACTTAGAATATCTTTATCTTTCTCTATTTAATTTGGGATTACTTATTGTTGTATATATTTTCGACTGTGCTGCCATACAGCACCAAACTACTTGGCAAGAAACCTGGTTCTGATTCTGAACAGTTTAAACTAGGTTAAAACTTGTTTGAAGAGAAAAAGTGCTTTTGGAGATTGTTAAAACTCTTCCTTTCCTACTGTTGTCAGATCTGTGTGACCTCACCTCCTGTTTGATCAGAGTCAGCAGTCCATCACATCCATCCAGATCTCCACTCCTTCACCCCCACCAGTGTCCAGACTCCAGGGTCCCTTCACAGCAGAGGCTACCAGCATGTTTTAAGTCAGCTGTGACTGTACCTGTGCTTATGAAACCAACCCAAGCTGTCTGAATGACTACATACCTGTTAACTACATACCTGCTTTGACATCTGTCATCCTGAAAATCTTGAAAATCTGAATGCCTGGTATGTAACCATCTCCCCAGTGTTGTCCTAGGGCCTTATCAGTTTGCATGTAGAGCAAACAGGTCTGTTGATGATGCAGTTTCATTGTTCCTGTACTCTATTTTTCAACACCTATAGGCCTGTGACACCTATGCAAAGGTTCCGTTGGTCAATTACAGTTCAGCTTCTAGCACTATTCTCCCAACCAGGATGTCACTGTGATTATTAAATCACGGTAAAAATCCCATGACTGTAGAAAATCACAGTACCCATTGATTACCATGATTGTAGAAACTCACAGGAACAATCTCACTACTATGAACATCGTGTTCACTTTATTAATATTATTGTTATTTTTTAATTTATTTATTTGTACAGTAAAACAAAACAGCATAAACACAACAACAAAGGAGAAGAAACAAGTTGTGCAGGTGAGATTTAGAAAACCCCTAGAGGCTTATGAAAGGAATCTCACCTCATTACACATTATAAGCAAATACAAAAGTCACTTGATCCACAAAAATAAGCAAACAAGCAGCCGTAGAATCAAAAAGTAAACATAAAGTAGGCAGCATAAATCAAGCAATGACATAAAATAAATAAAATAATGTAATGAGGGTGTGTGTGTTTTGGTGTGTGTGTGAGTGTGTGTGTATATGTGTGTGTGTGACCGTGCATGCGAGTGTTTGCACACTTACCGAAGCACACTTGTGTTCAGTAAATTCCTTATGACAGAGAGAGAGAGAGAGAGAAAGGCCATTCTCTATTATTATTATTCCGCCCACTTTTTTTTTTTTTAACTCCTTCCACATTATTCAACCTACAAACCTTCCATTCAAACATTACAACATTCAACTCAATAAGGACATTATGGCTATTACTTTTCTGATTCATACCCTTCATACTTTTCAAAATATTCAACATATTCCAGTAATTTTGCTCCATTCAAATGAATTGATGGAATGTTCAAAATTTACACATTTTCACACTTTTTGCATTTTCAACTCTTACTGATAACTATTACTGATTCATACCTTAAGCTACAAATTTCACTCTAACATTTAAATGTTCCACATCTTTAATAGATTCAAGGTATTATTCAACTTTCAAATCCCATCAAAACTTTTCAAAATATTCAACTTTGTTTGAACCTTGGAAGTCTATTAGAGAAACATTCAAACCTACTCATCTTCAAAATCTTCCAAATCATTCATACATTCACTTGGAAACTTCTTGTAAACAGGTCACAAGACTTGGGACTTTCTCACACTAAATCAACATTTTCATATCATTCATACTTTTTACGCAATCAAATGATAAATTTGTGAGTGATGTCCACCCTCCACTGGCTCATGTCCTACCTGTCAGGGAGATATTTTAGAGTATCTTGGAGGGGAGAAGTGTCCAAACTGCACAACTTATCCACAGGGTTTCCTCAAGGGTCAGTGCTTGGTCCCCTTCTTTTCTCATTATACACCACCTCACTTGGCACAATCATCCACTCCCATGGTTTCTCATACCACTGCTATGCTGATGACACCCAGCTCTTCCTGTCATTCCCACCGTAAGACCACACAGTCTCCGCTAGGATCTCTTCATGCCTTGCCTATATATCAGCATGGATGAAAGAACGCCACCTTCAGCTTAACCTCTCTGAGACCGAGCTCCTTGTCATACCAGCCAGTCCCTCGATACAACAAAACATCAACATCCAGCTCAATTCAACTCAACTCATGCCAACAAAATCTGCCCGGAACGTGGGTGTCATGATTGATGACCAGCTAACCTTTAAGATTCACATGGCCTCAGTCGCGCAATCATGTCGATTCGCCCTGTACAACATCAGGAAGATCAGACCCTACCTGTCTGAGCTTGCAGCACAACTCCTGGTTCAGGCTCTCGTTATATCACGCATCGACTACTGCAACTCCTTACTGGCAGGCCTCCCTGCATGTACACTTAAACCTCTGTAGATGATCCAGAATGCGGCAGCACGTCTGGTCTTCAATCAGCCCAAAGCAGCACATGTCACCCTGCTGTTCATCTCCCTCCACTGGCTCCCGGTTGCTGCCCGCATCAAATTCAAAACCCTGACACTTACTTACAAAACAGCAACTAAAATGGCTCCTGCCTACCTGAACTCCCTCATTCATGTCTACACTCCCTCCCGCCCACTATGCTCTGACAATGAAAGGCACCTGGTACCACAACAGGACCCTAAGTCACTAGCTAGACTCTTTTCCTCTGTAGTTCCCCGGTGGTGGAACGAGTTACCAAACTCTGTTCGATCTGCAGAGTCCCTCTCAATCTTTAAGAAAAGACTAAAGACCCAGTTCTTTCACGAACACTTCTGCACTTAATAGGTAGAGAAAAAACAAGAAAACCAAAAAAACATGCTTCTATGCACTTTAATCATTGCCTTGTTGCACTGCCTGTTGGCATCTACGTCCTATCGGGCCCAAACTTAAGCTTTATGGCACTTACTTGTGTTGTTGTCTCCTGACTAGATCCCTGCTTGTGTTGTATCAGTCTCATATGTACGTCGCTTTGGATAAAAGCGTCCACTAAATGAAAAATGTAAACGTAAATGTAAATTCATGACATCAGGCCTTAATATGTTATCAAATATCTTCAACACATTATCATCTTACTCCCACAGCTTCCACTCTACAAGCACAAATTATACATCAGAATGTAGACAAATGTGACCTCTGTCATCCAATGTTACTTCTATTAAAATAGGACTCACACTTTTTGAATAAATCACCCAAAAGGGCAGAGAGCGCTGTCCAAGTCTCATTGACTCCAATGTTATCTGAGCTGTGAATCTCCTTGTCAAAAATAGAGATGATGTTGATATATAAATTGTCATGACTCCTTTATTTTAAAATATAAGGACACATATAATACATCAGTATCACCATTGAAATCCCAGGTCGCTCAAACTGTTTTTTTTTTTTTTATGTGACTTTTAGTTTTTTAGTTATAAGAAGTTTTTCGGTGCCTAAATTTGGCTTAGGGGCATTGGAAATGAATAGATGTGCTTGTCTTACCCTTGCCACAGGGGTGCACTGTGTGTGTTTGAAAGATTCATTCCACCCAAATACTACTTTCTATCCAACTTTCTATAGTTTTAAAAGTTTAATACACCCAAGACCATTTTATATATAACGTCTTATAATTTTAAAGGACACACATGCACACACAAACACATGCACTGTCTTTATCACCTCTCCCCTCCTCTTCCTCCTCCTTCTCTTCTTCCTCCTCCTGCTCCTTTTCCTCATCTCTCCTAAAAGTGCTTATAGTTCAGCTCTTGTCAGGGCTTAGACCTCAGCTGTTGTTTTATCTTTATTTCAACCTCACCTTCTTCTCAATACACTTAAGCTCATACAAGTTCTTGCTCTAAAACTCTTATTTGAACTTCTTTCATTGCTCAGTCTATATTTTGCATCCTTCACCCCTTCCCGCTTTTCAAACTATTCATACTGCTTCAATTGCCTTTTCATGCATTTTAAACTCTTATGTATTGATTTATACTCCATTCAAACCATAAAATGTTCCACATCTTTCATACATTAAGAGCTTCATTCAACTTTTATATACCATTCATACTTTTTGAAAATATTCAACACAGTTGATTAAGATTTCCTAATTTGACCCCAGAAATCCAGTTTAGTATTAAAGCATTCACATGCTATTTCTTCAGAAATTGCCTTTATAGTTTTTAATAATGTCATATAGTTAATAAAATCACCAAAGATGTCAATAAACAGGAAGTTCATTTATATTCTGACTCATTTGCATCGAATCATTCCATATAAGTGCAACATCAGATCTGTCCAGCAGGTGTCGCCACTTCATTATCCTCTCATTAAAGCTTTGAGGTTTACCAGTCAGTTGTGTGTAAACTGGGTTCATTACTGGAGGCTTCAGGACATCTACAGAAAGAACCACATGCACTCTGATATTTGGCACTCAGTGGTCCAGAGGAAGTAATGACCAATGAGAGTGAGGGACTCCCATCCTTCTTCTAACAGTCAATCCTTTTTACAGTTTTATCATTTGTTAGAGAATTCTGCTCTCTGTAAATGAGAGGCCGGCAGTCAAGACAAGACAATCAAGCATTCGAGGACAGTGGCTCACAAAGGGAGGTGGTACAAACTCTCATATAACTGATCAGGTACATGTGCAATTAGAAATCAATTCATTAATCATTAAATTAACAAACAACCAGAAGTAGACAAACAAAGTAGTGCAACAATCAACAGAGTGCTGAAAGGTTAAAGAGGCTCAAGTGTTGAGGTGTTTACAGAGGAGCTGAGTTTTCAGATGTTCCTTGAATGCACCATGGGAGTCAGCAGAAATATGATGGTTCTCAGTGAGAGTTTGGTGGAGACAAAAGTAATGAAGATGACAACTGAATATCTTTACTAGAATAAGGAAACACGGGGAGTTACTAAGTTTGAATAATTAGTAATTTTAGATCACAAAAGATGTGAGAGAATAAATGCATTTTTCATCTTGTTGTTCAGTATCACAGCCAGCAGCAGTAAATAATACAGTGAACAGAGACTGTGTGCAGTTTTTATCCTCCAACATTTGATCTGAGTGTCTGAATCCTGAGTCTGGACATTTATCCACATTATGGACACTTCTTTCTGTTGACAATCTGTCGCATCTTATAGATCAGACACTGCTCACTACTGAGTGTCTGTTATGTAGGAAGTAGTGAATGAGGGGAGGAGGAGAGATTTCAGTCAGAGAGAAAAGTAGAAACTAAATGATCCGACACTCTCAGGACAAATGAAGTGACTTTTTATTAGCAGCAGCTGAAACAATTTCCCTCCACATTTGAAATTCAAAACAGTTTTATTATCAAGTTTCAAACAGGTTTTTCAGGATGAGGCAGGTTTTATTCTGCTACCAGCTACACACACAGATCTGTTGGAAAGATTAAAATGATTCACTGAAAACCTGCTTCTACTCAGTTCCACTCGAGCCACTACAATCGGTCTGATGTCGCCTTCAGATAAAACTGATCAGGTCATCAGATCAGGCAGCTGAAACATGGGCTTTATCTTACAGGCAGCACTTTTTCACATGTTCACTTCATGATTTGAAAGTGTTTAACATCTGACATCATAACAGGATATAAAAGACAGAAAATCACATAAAGCCTGATAATAAAATGAATGATCTCAGAGAAAGTTAGAGGTCATAAAAGGTCGTCATATTCAAGTGCAGCCACAAAGAATCTGATGCTTCTGGATGAAAAGTCAGAGGATCAAAGTTCTTCCAAAGGGGATCATGAATGTGTGAACCAGATTTCATAGTAACTTCACTGGAGTCTCATCGTAGCTAAAACATCAGAGAGTCCAAACATACACAAGAATCCAAGCAGCTTAAGTTTGATCAGAATCCTCTGATACAGCTATTGATTTATTGATCAGTACAACCTAAAACGATCAAAGATGGTTCCTCTGAGAAAAACACTCATTGTGTCCCAAATCCAGACTCATTCTGCACATCACAGTGTTCAGTCTGCAGTCAGTATACAACACATGACGCTGACTACAGCTGACAAACCCACCGTATGTAGTCTGCACACTGTCTGCTTCAGTAAACTGAATTTAGTCTCAAACCTGCTCTGAGTGAGTGTGCAGTAGGTTATGGATTTAGGATGCAGTGATGTTAAAAAGTTCCTTAATGATAGTTGAGTGGAGATTCTTCACAGGAGACAATCTTTTGTCAATCTTCTGTATTATTGTTATCATTACAAATAATGCACACTGAATACTCGGGACTTTTGTGTTGTGAATCATGTGACCCAAAACCACAAACGAAATCACAGTCATAAATGAAGCATCTGTCCACAGCAGATGGGGATCATATTAATATAGTGTAAGTATAGAGAAACACCGTCAGAGGTTCATCTCAACTCTCATTTATTTCATATTAAACATCAACTGTGTCTCCAAAAATAAAAACACAGAAATTATTACAATGAACTGCAGTTTGTTGTACAATAAATAAAAGCAACTTTATTTATCCAGCACATTTGATGCGCAGGACAATTCAACATACTTATATATAAAATATATAAAATAAAAAGAATATTTTAGCAAGAAAAACAATTAAACTTATTAAAACACCACTGTGAGGGTTATAAAATAACTATTAAAACAATCAAATTAAAACAAATTAAAAGCATGTAAACTGAATATTAAAACTATGTAGACACACATACATATATATCAGAATTTTTAACATTTGGTTTGAGATAAAGAGGAAGGACTGAAACACGTCCTGCTTCAGACTGAGAGAGAGGAGGAGGTGCTGCAGAGTTTTGTGTCTCTACTAGCTGAGAGAGGTCCGAGTTACAGTAAAGAAGGTCATTAACAGTGTTCACTTTCTATTTTGACTTTTCTTCTCTTGGTTACAGCTGAGCCAGAAGATGATAATGCTCAAAAGTCAATTAAACCTGAAATGAAGCATCAACTTTTCATACAGGATATAAAGAGTCAGACTGTGAACTTCCTGTTTATAAAGTAATGATCTGATGTACAAATATTCAGACAGTTTGTTCTCTCAGGCTGCATCACTGATGGATTTTAAAACCTACTTTGCTTTTGAAGTCTGTCGTTACTCTTTAAGGCCTCTGGGTTACCACATGACTGTTTTTCACCTGGATGGTTGCCATGGTACCAATCTCAGGTGTAGTTTCTCTGTGACTGGTACTCTAAGATCAGACAACAGGATGAACAACAGCAACAGATCCTGGTCAACAACTTTTAGATTCATTTCTACAGAAAGAGCAAACAACCATGAATCCAGCAAATACTGCAAAAAAAGAGAGCTATAAGAGTTGGTTTTGCACTCAAATATGTTCCCAACACAATCCAATCTGTCTGACATACATTCAAAAATAATTTATCATCACTTATCCATTCAATAAATGTGTTCAACTCTTTCAACAGAAAGAGCAAATAACCATGAAACCAAGCACATGTACATTTCCCAAACAGTGTGTTCAGACTCTGCTGCATAAATGTGTAAAAATCATTACATTTCAGTAAGAAAAGCTTGATGGAAGGAGAACCGCAAGAGTTGGTTTTGCACTTAAAGAATAATATGTTTCAAACACAATCCAATCTGTCTGAGATACATTCAAAAATAATTTATCATCACTTATCCATTCAATCACTGTGTTCAACTCTGTGTTTAACACTGAATTTGATAAACTGTAGCTGTCATCATGTATGTTGTTGACTGTATACATGGAAATATGGGCCTCCTTTAAAATAAGAAGTAATTCAATAGATGTGTGTTCAGAGGAGACCAGAGAGCAAAATGACAGTATTAACAGTCGTCTCCTTGTGTGTTTGACAGACAGCTGAAAATATTCAGAGTAGATAACTGACTCACAGAATAGGAAATATGGAGGATGCATTTGAAAAAAGATGGACTTTGTATGTTGTAAGATTATAATTTTTTATATTTATTCACTCTTTACTGATAAGAGCTGCTGATGAAAACCCAACATTTCTGCTGCTGCTGCTGCTTCACATTAAAAGTTTTCCAACTACAAGCCTGCAGGATTCTTTTATTGTGAAGCAGCTATAGGAAATGTGGTGTATTCATCACTGAGTTAGCAGAGCTGAAAATAGAGTGAAATCTGTAATCAGATACAAATACAAATACTGGGCCCTCTGCACATCCTTAGTGTTATGTTTCAGACATCTATTGGTCACCTGCGTTTTCAGCAGGAGGGAGGGAAGAATTTTTCTTACTTCTTCTATAGATCATGAAGATCACAAAACCAACAACACCTGAGACCAGTCTGCTGTGGGAGAACCTACCGGCAGCTGAAAGTTCCAGACAACACAGCTCCCAGGATCCTCTGAGCACACAAACCCTCCACCATGATAAGGTGGCAATTAAAGGAGTCACATGATGGGTAGAAGTGTTACACTAATGAGTCCATTTCATATTTACATTTCAGACATCTGTTGGTCACCTGCTTCCTCAGCAGGAGGGAGGGATGAATTTTTCTTACTTCTTCTATAGATCATGAAGATCACAAACCCAACAACAACAATCACACCTGCAGCAACTGACAGACCAACTGACAGTCCTACACGTCCTCTCATGTTTCCATCCTTGTCTCCTTCATCCTTGTCTCCTTCAGTCCGGGTGTTTCCAGCTGTGTGACCTGCAGAGCAGAAACAGGTGTGAGGTATCAGCTGTCAGGTAGGTGATGACTGAAGAACTCTTCAAACTCATGTCAGACATTATCTACTGAACTCTGATCACATCACTCATCTCACCATCAACACCTTTATAAACACAAGCAGCTGATCTGTGATGAAGCAGCTGCGCTTCAAACTCACCTGAGTCTTCAACCTTCAGGTTGATGGTGGTGTTTATGAGCTCTGTGCTGTTCACAGAAACATGACATTTGTATGTTCCAGTGTCGTTGATGGTGACGTTCTTCAGAATCACAGAAACATCTCCGTCCTTCATCTCTGGATCTCTCAGCTGCACTCGACCATGAAAAGATGGATGCTGGTAGTGGTCATATGGTCGGTTCTCTCTGACGAAGAAGACATAACCATCTGTCTCCGGCTCAGGTCTGCTCCACTCTAGCACTGTGATGGCTTCATCTCTGGGACTCTGACACTGAAGACTCACATCATCTCCAGACTTTACTTTTATCTCTGAAAGATTTCAACAAAAACAAAGTTAGTGATACTTTCATCGTTACATTAAAGTAATCATTGAATATAAACTGTCAGTGTCAAAGCAGGAGACAAATATGATTGGTTCTCTTAATTACAATTTAGTATATCTTAATTACAACTTAGTATATATCGTAAATATTATCGTATATAATACAAAAAGGTTTTCTTGTAATTATCATTTATTTGGTCATAATTATGAATGTAATACGATGGGTGTACATTAGGGTATGGATGGTCACTACTAATGTCTGTGATGAACAGTAGTGAATCTGAAGCAGTTAGTATTTATAGTTTAAACATTTCAAACTTTACATAATTAAAAATGTTTTCATTGGACAAAACTAACAGTTATTATGTTTAAATTTCAGGTGTGAGGTGTTGTTCACTAAAGTGTGATGAGCTGAGTTTAGCTGCTAAAAAGTTTCTTTAATCAATCATTAATCTTTGAAATTAGTGGGAGAAATATTCAATATTTATTTTTTATTTATTCATTTTTCCATGAGTGGATCATTACCTACGGGTTAATATACATTTATTTCCTTCTAACATTTATTGTGAAAATCTATCATATGTCAACTTTAGATATTAATTCTAGTATCAGATTTATATAAATTTAAATAAAATGTAAAATATCTCTTAGAGAAACATCAGGAAAAAATCAATACAGTTTTGGTTCCAGTAAAGTTATTTTTGCACTCAGACTCTATATGTGTGTATATGTGTGCACACATGTGCATATGAAAGAAATAAGAGAGATGAACATACACAACTGTTTATTTTAGGCGTCTGATAAAAAAACAAAAAAAGTTTCTACTGAAGTTAAAACTGAACCTACGGCCTTGTTTTAGACACTCATGCAGCCAGCAGTGGACTGTTCCTACTTTACATAACTAACAAGTAAAAAACAAACAAAAACATCCAAATGCTTCAAATAATAACTGTGCATTTAACAGCAGTGACTCTGAAGACAACAGAGAGCAGCAGATTGAATGTAAGAGGTTCCTGCAGACTCTATTTCTCTGATTAGTGTCTTCAGGTTAGGCAAACCCATTTTTGCTAACTTTGGGGCTAACTCTCTTCACTTGTCCAGCAGTTGGGGAAACAACAGACGCGACTTTTCTTGGTCGAAAAAGAAAAAAAACTCCACAATCATCAGTTCAGGGTTGGTTAACGCTAAAATAATACCGTCAGCAGAATCAGATAACCTGCACATACATCTATAGAAAAGATTTCAAATTACAGCACAACATGTGGGTATACCAACATTTACTTTGGCGTCTCACAGCACGATGCTGGCCGGTCCCAGAGACCAGAAACAGCCCATCACACACATGTATATATATATATAATGTAAATATATACACACACACAAACACACAGAACGTACCTTCAGCGTTAGATGCCAAAAGAAATAATGTGAAAACAGTTATAAAGTACAATGCAGCCATGGCGGCAAAGAAGGCCGGCGTTTCTCTTGTCTACGTGTCCTTAAGCCAAGCATTTCAAACATAAGACGTAATATGTCAAACGTAACTGCGGCCTCATGGACGGTCACCAAGGCTGCCATTTTTGTAGTTTTAGGACTGTTGGCTCTGATCTAAAATCTCGCCCAGGGCACCGACATACTCGGGTTCAGAGTTAACTGAACATTCAAGTAATGAACAGTTTCCTCATTCTGGTCAATATTTTGTACAATTAATTTCATTTTCCTTAATTAAAAATTTGAACCTATAACAATTCTTCTCACTTAGAATATATTTGACACATTTTTACTGTAAATTTCTTTCTTTCTTTTAATATTATTTAGGATTACTTAATTTTTTGTGTATAATTTTGACTGTACTGCACCACAACACCAAGCTACTCGGCTATAAACCTGATTCTGATTCTGAACTGTTTAAACTAGTCTGAGATGAAAAAATGCTCTTTGCAGATTGTTAAAACTCTTCCTTTCTCTGCTGTTATGAGATCTATGTGACCTCACCTCCAGTTTGATCAGAGCCAGCAGTCCATCACATCCATCCAGGTCTCAACTCCTTCACCCCCACCAGTGTCCAGAGTCCATCGGGGGGATTATTCCTCATACCTCATGGTAAAATGATGAAGTCATGTCTCTAATCGCCCTAATCTCTCTAAGAATCCTCACATATCTCTTTAACTTTCCCTGTTGTACACAATACATCAAATAATTTAATTTAATCTCTCTTTAAACCTTCAGTTCAGTCTCTGCTGGTTGAAATATTTCTAGGCAGGTAAACAATAAAGTACATAGACTTTAGTATAATAACCATGAAGGTCTGATCTGTCTTTGTTTCCCTTATAAACAAATGCTGGGACTGACCTGTGGGCGGTTTTACCTGCAGTTTTACCTGTCTGAGACAGCTGACGCTGTGTGACATATTGTTTTGATTAAATAACACATCCTACCCTGTGATGAATATCAGTACTTGCCTCATGGCGCTTCCTGCAGACCAGCATTAACACTGTGTGTTGCCAGAGTGACACACTTGAAGTTCCTCCTCCTCCCACTTTACATGTTAAAAAGTGAAATTTACTATGGCTATAAAGACCAAAGATTTACATGAACTTGTTTTGGAAGTACAAGCTCAACATACATACTACAGAAAAATGTAAGACAACCAAAACACCTGACACCATAGATAGACATGAGCCTGTAGATGTCATACTAGCCCCCACACTGATGCTCTAATATGAATGCAACTCATATCCCAATGCAACACGTCATGCTGAATATCATTATTTCCATCATAAATTGCCTTTATGGGGTCAACATGCAAAACCATTACAAGTATGTCTAAAAAAATCTTTACACACATACATAAAAAAAGACAATTCCAATAACAACGGTTGTAAACAACCATTTCAACAGCTGAATGAGGTGAACTGATGTGAAGGTATAAAAAAGCACATTGAGACAATGTACTGCAATCTGTAGAATATTAGAAATGATTGTTGTTTTGTTGTTCTGTTGTTTTCAGAAGCAGAAATTAAAGGAATGAAAACAGAATATTGATTTGATTTTAATTTCAAACAAAAAGGCATTTTTAGTTTTCCTGGTCAGAAACAATAGATAACATTTATGAAGGATATGATTTTCCTTCTCGTCTTTGTAAAACTGAACATAAAACAGTGAATATGAACTGTAGCACACAGGAATACAAAGGTGTACTTGTTCCACACAAGAGGTGGATCTGTAAAATGGTATTTGAACGTATTTTCTATCAGTAATAAAGTGTACTACTGTTATTATTGAAATAAGCGTCTCTCTCTCATCGCCTCTGGGGTGCTGAAAGATGTACAGCAGCAGCTACTTTTCATCGGTTTTCTTATTCTTATTGTTCATATTCTTATTAATAAGAATAATACTAAATAAAAGATAAATCAAGTGCTGCCGTTTCTTACCATTACAACGAAAAATGTCTTCTATTTACATTTTTTCACTTTGGTGTTCCTGCCATTCGCCCGATGCCATATATGGATCATCATATATGATGGACATCACAGGGGGAGGTGAGAAATACCTGAGCAGGTGGCACGTTCAGTCAGGTGAGGCTGAGCAGGTGGAAGGTAGGAGGAGAGCTGTGGATGTTTTCTTCAATTAAATAAAATTTCCCAGAGTTCATTTCAGCCTCTTATGAATCAATATTTTTGTTAATGAATGCTGCCTTTCTGCACCAACCTGCTTCTTCAACATCTGCTTTAAAAGTTTTCAGTGCCAAGCTGCATCTTCTGTCCTCCATATATCAAACTGCACTGTAATACAGATCCTGGTGAGTTGCTCTCTGCTCACATCTGGTGGTTCACAATGAAAACTGTTTGTCCTGTTTGCATGGTGAATCATTCACATACATGATGCCATAAAACATACATGATGTTCATCATGTTGTTTGTCATTTTCATTTCTTCTTTCTTTGCAGGCTAAATGTCTAAAAACACCCCAGGATGATTTTCAGCTCACCTGCTTCATCTCATCCTCTCCACCTTTGTGTTGTTGTTGATGGTTTAATAAACCTTCTGATGGTTCATCTCTGTGTCTCATAAACTAAACTAGGTGAGTTTATTTCTGCCATCTGCTGGAGAGAAAACCACACAGGTCTCACCTACAAAGAGGAAGTGGGAGGGTTTAACTACGTGCAGTGACTGATGTCTTGGTGGTTTACAGTTCTGCTGTCATCAAATTGAGTTAATATTTTGTGATTTAAAATGACATGTTAATTTAATGTTGATTTAGTGTCTGTGAATGTTGTGCTCACTGACTTCATCAAACTGATTATCATAGGAAACATTATAAACAAACAGTTACATAATGAACTCTATCAACTGCAGATGCTCTAAGTATGAAAATGGCTGATAATTTTTTTACGAAAAGCTGAACTGATTGTGACACTATAAAATTTAAAAGTTATATAAAAGTATATAAAAAAGTTAATAATGCTGTCAGAAAAATATTTCACAACAAAGAACTTAGACTGTAAACTTAGCTAATTATTCTTTGGTATATGACATACTGCAGAAAATGTATTTAACATGGTAGAGGTGGGAGGTTTTAGTGCATTCATCTTAAAGCTGGAGGATACTGTTAGTATTTACGTCTCTTTATCACAGAGTATCTCAGCTCTCTGTGGTAAACTTCACACCAATCTGACTCTGACTTCCTTTCAGGGCTGAACACACTGCTGTGCTGCAGAGCCGCCTGAGGTTGGCAAACTTCTCTGACAGTACAAAAACTGCTCAATTGGAACGTTTACAAACCTCTGATAGAAAACTGAATGAGTTACAAATAAAACTAAAGAATTCAAACCACTTTTAAGATGAAGGAGTTGTTACGATGTGTTGTTACACAAACTGAGCAAAGACCTCCAACATTACTTTGGAAACAAGTTCAGATACTAATAATCAATTCAAACAATAAAGATTGCTGGTTCTTCCTGTGACATCAGTGTAATAATCCCCAAGGACAGTGGAGTTTACTGGTGTGAGTCCAGAGAGGGAGCAATCAGTAACAGCATCAACATCACTGTCACTGGTAAGATCAGACTGTGGAGTTAGTATTGATGAAGCTGAGTGTAAATGATGAAATGCTGTAGTTTGTCTCTGTGTTGAGGTGGATCAGTGATCCTGCAGAGTCCTGTCCTCCCTGTGATGGAGGGAGATGATGTCACTCTGCACTGTAAAACAAAGACCTCCAACCTTCCAGCTGATTTCTATAAAGATGGCTCCCTCATCAGGATGTCTGATGAAGGCCTCTACAAGTGTAACAGCAGCAGTCAGTTCACTTCTGAACTGAACAGATGTGTTGTTCTGAAGTGAAGCTCAACTCAGATTTCAAGTCCTTCATGAATGAAAAACAGCCAGAGGAGCCGAAACGCTTCCCTGTGGAACTCCACATGTTCTAGTTTGACTTGTACATCAAATGTGTTGAAGTTACAGAGAAGACAGGAAATATCTTTGTATTTCTGCTGCTGTCTGTCTCTGTTTAAAGCTGCAGATCTATGAAGAAAAACATGCCATTATTTTTCAGCCATGTTATGTTACAAACCTGTTTTCTTAAAATTGGTGAAATGATGTGCAGAGAAATTTCACATTTATTGATGTATCTATCTCTATCATTTGTTTTGTTTAAAATACCCTCTCTAGGGCTAAACAGAGTCAAAACGAAGTAAAGGCCAAACAGCAAAAGAGGCCTAAAAATAGAAAAAGCCGAACAGGCAAAAAGGGCCCGGAAGCAAAAAAGAAAAACAAGCAAAAAGAAAAAGCCCCGATACCTCTCTGGCCTCCACATTTATATCATTTGTCTTAAAGCATCTACATTTCAAAATCCATATATGTTTAACATCTACAGCATCAGCAAACTATATAATATTTGCTCACATTGCACAACATAATTCTTAGAACTAACAATATATCTAACAATATAAGATATTTTTTAACATGTCTTCACGGATAAAGATCAATGATGTAGCGTGTCTGCATCCGGTGAAGAAACCACAGCTCGCTTTGTGGCCCAGACTTCCTGCTGATCTAACTTGCACTTGCACAAAAGTTACTGACAACTGACAATATTTTCCATCATGTTTTAGTTAATTGTCAATTTTTAGAGGTAGGTTTGGAGTGAATGACTATGGCGAAACCTTTAACAGTACCAAACTTAACAGCTGCATAGGAACCAATGTTTTAATCTGTTTAAGGAACACCATCCAGGAGAGTTCACAGTTATTAGCTTTTAACTCCAGGCAAAATTAAGTTGTAAATTGTTTTTATATTTTGCTCATCGTGTGTGTCTACATTCCTGTGCAGATTATAAAACGTAAAGACGATGTTAGAAAACAGGTGTCTCAGAAAGCTAACATTACAGCAGCATCTTGTCCCTGCTGCTGCTGCTGCTGCTCCTGCTGCTGCTGCTGCTGATGATGATGGTGGTGGTTTGTTCTGTCATCTGCAGTACAAACCACACAGCTGTTGCATTGACCTTCGCAGAGGAAATGCTGCTTTTCACTGCTCTGACTGAACAATTCAAAGTGTTTGATGTCACATCAGCGAGAGGTACAATGAGACAAACATCTCTTCACTTGCTGCTCCGTGAGTACAACCTGTCTGTCCAAACTTCAATAAGTACATGTTTATCATGTCTGCTGTGTTGGAGAAGAATAACAGAATAATAACAGCTGGAAAGCTTCAAATATAATAAAAACATCTGGATCAATAAGATTTTATTGAATAAGATCTAACCGACATTACTGACGGATGAAATTCATTATGCTCAGAAAATATTTATCACTTTACACTAATGCTTTAAGAGCAGTTAAACAGTTAACGTGTATTTTGATGTTTGATTTGATGCGTTTTTGCTGTTCTGTGTTTGTTCAGTGTTTCCTTCAAGTTTCCACTAAAATAAAAGTCTGGTATTTTCCCTCCTTTGGCCTTATTCTCATAATTGTAGCTGTTCTGACTGCGGGTCATGATAACCCTTGTTGTAGAGATTGCACTGTACATGTGTTCTTAAACTTAACACAGCTGACAAACACATTCATATTTAGAAAATCATGATAAACTCATCTTTAGTCTGGAAGATACTGTGAGTTTTTTGTGTGGAATCTTTGAAGTAAAGAGTTGTTCTGTGTGGTCGCAGTAAAACTTCAAACCAACCTGAATTTCATTTCTCTTTAGTTCTGAGCTCACTGCTGTGCTGCACAACAAACCAAGGTTAGTAAACTTCTTCTATCACAGTCTGAAAGCCACTGATTCTTTCTGAGAGACCCTGAGAGGAAAGTTAGAGCTGAGGACAGAGCAGGAAGTCTGACAGGAGAGATTTTAGAGTTCAGACTGATGATGATATGAAGGCATGAAATCAGAACATTTACATCTGAGAGGTCAATGCTACAGACAGTCTGAGTTTATTAAAGTAAAAAAAAAAAACATGAGATTAGAAAGTTATTTAAGCTATAAGTTAAGGTTTTCAAGAAAATGTTTATTATAAAGAATGAAAGAGATAGAGGTGTTCAGTACATGTACAAACAAATCCCTGGAGTTATTTTTGTCAGTTTTCTGTCCTCATGTTTGTTTTTAACTTGTACATTAAGGGCCAAATCTACAAAAGGATTGCACAGCTTTTGCGGCCAGTAAACCTGTGCAAATGAGACAAAAAGATAGTGAGTAATTCACAAAGCACCCGCAAATGGTGAAATTCACCACAAACCGCACTGCCAAGAAAATAGCATGTATTTGCATGTTATGTAAATTATGTAATATTCATACATTCAGGGCAAAATTGGCCCCTTTCCATGCAAATAAGCATCTTTGCAGTGTAATTCACACAAAAAACACCACTAATTGCCACATGTAATTAAAGTGGAGGTATTAGTGTCTTCACATAGTTGGTGTTAACTGCACATACTCACTCCTTTCTCTCTCTCTCTCTCTCTCTCTCTCTCTCTCTCTCTCTGAGAGAGGAAAACTGGTGTCCGGTTTGTGGTGTCTCGATTTAGAGTGAAGTCAGACATCACCTCGTGTTTAGTATCTCTGCGGCTCCTAAACTTAAACCAGAGGTGCGATGTCTGTTTTGTTGTCAGCAACAGTTGTCACATTTACACTTTAAGTTTCACTCTTTTCTTTAATCTTTCTGTCGTCTCTCTCTGTCTCTAAGAAGCTTGTTTAACCCTCTGAGCTTCAGTTTGTGGCAGTTACTGTTATTCAGAGTTTTTGTCGGTGTGTGATGCCGGAGCAAGCATATATATATATTTGTCTGGTCCTTTTTGTATTACATTATGTAAATGAAATGGTGTCACAAACAAGAAGCATTCACATTTCCTCACTTTTTTTAAATGAAGCATTTTAAATAGCTTTCTTGAGATGAAACACTGAATTTTGTTGCTGAATCAGTTTCACACTGATGGTCACAAGTTAAACAGATTGTAGGCTGGTCAAACCAGCTGAATACTGACTGTGTGACCACACATTTTACACAGTATTTAGCCACAACCTCTACTTTTAGTGAACAATGATAAATCAGGTTAATTAGTTGAATATAGGCCACTTTCCAATTGAAGATAACAGTATGAAATCTATGGGCTGAAAATTCCTGAGCGTCAGGTTTGATATGAGTAACATAATTTCAATTTTCCCTGAAACATTTAGCCAAATAAACAATGTCCATTTTTCAAAAGATATTCTAATCATATTCTAGGTTAATAAATAGAATCTGTGTTTGAAATCACATACTAATGTACTGCCTACTAGATACTCAATCACTATGTACTGCACTACTAAATGAAAGATTAAGTATGCCATTACCAGCAGACTGTTCACTCTGAAGTATAAAGTCAAGTATCCCAGAATGCATTTCGCACCAACCGGCAGCAGGCTAAAAGCTGTTGTAATTTTCGCTGTCATATATCAAAATGCTGCAGAGACATTAGAGCCAGCAGTAAATCAGCAAAGAGTTGCACAGATCAGTTCATCAGATCATTTTCTCCCAGGATATTGAATAGCTGAGATGACCGGCTAGTCTCACCCAGCCAGCAACTCCTCACATTTCTGAAAATGTCACAGCAGATTTATAAACAGGTGTTATTTGGATAAACTGAACACATATTGGGAATCTACATAGTTACTTTCTCACCTGAAAAAATGTTAAAACTTAATAAAGTAACATGTTAACAGTCCTACAGCGAAAAACAGCTTTTAGCCTTTCTCATCTCCTCCATTGCGTAGTCTGAAGAGACGCAATGCATTGTGCAGTTGAGTATGTCCAGTAAGCTCATGTTGCATTCTTGTTAATCTAGTATACATCTGGGCAATTTTTGCATACACAAAATCCACATACTATGCAGTTGGAATGCACTACAGACTCGTTTTGATGTCATACTTAGTATGAACCATCGACGTATTATAAGAACTGGATATGGCTCCACTGCTCAGCCTTGCAGCCAATTTTTGCTAGTGACCACTTGCAAAAAATCCCCCTGTGGCCCAAAAAGCATTTTCCCCATAGACCACCATTGTAAAAGAGACGTCTGTACAAAGGAGAAGGGGAACAACAGTCCCTCGGAAGCACTTTGCATGTGTCACTGCTCCAACTCCAGGAGTGATGTCCATATCAGGAAATGTGCATCATGTAGCAGGTGGATGTGACTGCCCTCATTGAGACCTGCTGATAGACGTAACAGTGGAGCAAAGGACAGAGATTGGTGCGCTGGTTTTTGAGATGTTTTTTTTCTTCCTGAAAACAAATAATTTTTAAAATATTTGCATGAAACAAATATTTGTAAAAACCCCACTATTTGTGCTTTACTGAACAATGTATTTGTATACAGGCACACCCCTAGTAAGTACGTTTTGTTTTAAGGGTTTTGACCTTTTTTTGCCAGCAAACATTAGCATTAGCATTAGCATTATTAGAGTTAACCATAGACTGTAAATGCATGCATGCTAATCAAGCTAGCAGCAGCGCTAGAGTCAGCTCCACCTTCTTGTCCAAATATGGTCTCTTCTGGCTCCAAAAATCAAAGATGGTAAGGGTCAAATCACTAAACTCGAGGCTTCAAAATGGCAGTCCACAAACTAATGGGTGACGTAACAGTGATTACATTCATATTTTTTACAGTCTATGCTACAAATACAAAGTCAGTAGAGTTTTTACAGATAAAAATATAAATCTAACATCATCCTATCAGACTCAGCCATAACTGAAATAAAATGAACAAACACATGATTGGAACAATTAGAATGGACAGATTGTTTGGCTAAGACTGTTGAGATGAACTCTGCTTTTAACTGAAATAAGTTAATACAAATGTGCCTACTGGAAACAGATTGAGAGTTAAGACACAACTCTGCCGATGGCTTCAGCCTCTACACAAATATTAGGAAACATTAGGGTTTCAGAGTGTATTCTGGTTCCTTCCAGATGTCATTTACTGTTTTCTAAACCTTTTTCCCCTCACAGCCTCTCTGACTGTGAGTCCCAGCAGCTCTCAGATGTTTGAAGGACAGTTTGTCTCTCTGAGCTGTGAGGAGGACGACAGCTCTGCTGGATGGATACTGAGGAGGAACACAAGCAGAGAAACCAGTGCTGAGTGTGGAGCTCACTGGGGAAGATCAGGTGGTTCCTCCTGTAACATCACTGACATTGTCCCAATGGACAGTGGAGTTTACTGGTGTGAGTCCAGAGAGGGAGCAACCAGTAACAGCATCAACATCACTGTAACTGGTAAGATCAGACTGTGGAGTTAGTATTGATGAAAATGTAAGTGTAAATGATGAAATGCTGTAGTTTGTCTCTGTGTTGAGGTGGATCAGTGATCCTGCAGAGTCCTGTCCTCCCTGTGATGGAGGGAGATGATGTCACTCTGCACTGTAAAACAAAGACCTTCAACCTTCCAGCTGATTTCTATAAAGACGGCTCCCTCATCAGGACTGAGCCTGCAGGTCACATGACCATCCACAATGTTTCCATGTCTAATGAAGGCCTCTACAAGTGTAACAGCAGTCATGCAGATTCTCCATCCAGCTGGATCACTGTCACAGGTGAGGAAGTTACCTTTGATTTCACCACTTATTTCATCCACATGTTCACCTGACCAGGTGAGATTCTCTCTGCAGGTAAACCTACAACCACAGCCCCACCCCCTGTCTCAGCAGCCCCGCTCCTTGTCTCATCACCCCTCCAGCTTGTGTTCAGACTGGTCTGCCACCTAGTGGTGTTCTGTCCATACTTCATCTCCACTCTCATCATGGTGTCTTTATATTGACACAGGCCCACAGGTAATACTCTGAATCAAGTCACCTTACAGACACACAGCAACTATCAATCACTCAATCAATCAATCAATCAATCAATCAATCAATCAATCAATCAATCAAATAGGTTCATTCTGGTGTGGATAATTGAAAGTTGTTGAAACAGTTGATAAATTATCTTCATTTTCTTTTTGACCTGCTCTGACTACAGGAAATGACCCGCTTGTTTCCATGGCAATGCCCTGACCCACCAGGCTGAGCAGGGATTGGATGATGACTATGATGATGTCATCACCTCTGTCATCACAGAGCATCACTTCTGAATTGAACAGATGTGTCGACGTTCTGAAGTGAAGCTCAAATAAGAATCAGATTTCAAAAGTGTCTAGGAGGCAGACAGAAAGCAGACCAATAAGACGCGGGTTCAAGGTGCACACCAAGACACTTTAAAGCTGCAGATTTACTAAAAGAAAACATGTCATTATTTTCTGCCATGATGTTATAAACTTGTTTTCTTAAAACTGGTGAAATAATGTGTAGAGAAATGTCACATCTATTAATCTATCTCTATCATTTGTTTTGTTGTTCATTTTATGACTTTATGTTTAATTACTGATGTTACACCAGTGTGCAACCTTTTCTGCAGGATTAAAAAGTTCATGATGATTCACAGTGCTGAGTAGTCTTTGAAACAACAGCAAAGTAAGAGGTGGAATCTGATTTAAACAGATGGAATACATCTCTTCTATCACCTCACTCTCACATCTCTGTTATATCTCATTTGTCTAACAATCGTATTATTTCTGTTGTATATATCTTTAAGTATTTCTGAATAATGAGTTTGTTTGAAGTCAAAAGAAAACATTAGACTCTCAGTCCTTCAAAAACTAGAAAAACTTTCCAGTGGTCTAGTTAGTCAGACTGTCTTTCAGCGCCACCTGCTGCTCATTAACTGCAGCAGCTGCTGTTCCTGCAGGTTTAAGTCTTTTTCATTGTTTTACTCATTCTGGATCAGTGGAGGAAAGTAACTAAGTACATTTACCAAGTACTGTACTTAAGTACAATTTAGAGGTACTTTACTTGAGTATTTCCATGTGATGCTACTTTATACTTCCACTCCACTACATTTCAGAGGGAAATATTGTACTTTCTACTCCACTACATTTATTTGACAGCTTTAGTTACTTTTCAGGTGAAGATTTGACGCATCTCACAACTCATTAGAAGTCCAGGAAATCATTTGAAGCCCAGTCGAGGTTTGCTTGTATTAACTGTGAGATAGTGATGAAAATAATAATCCCAGTTGTGATTTGCAATCTCTGTTTTAGCATTAGCCTTTAGCCCACTAGCATGAACTTATTAGCTATTATAGCTGATTGTGGTGTGGTGTTGGCTGCTGATTGTGGTGATAACATGATTAAATTTGGCTGCCGTAATGCTTGGTGACACGTATATGTGTTTTTTTAAACTTGTCAATTGAGCTGTGTAAATTGTTAAAATGAAGTTTGGTGTTAGTGGCACCTAGTTATTGTGCTGCACTGCCATGTGCTATTGAAAGGACACCGTAATAATAATAATAATAATAATAATAATAATAATAATAATAATAATAATAATAATAATAATAATGCTATTTGTATAGCACCTTTCATACAAAAATAATAATTATAATAATGATAATAATGCAGCTTGTGACCAACTAACTTGCACCAAGTGCTGCAAATCAAGAAAAGACATAAAGTTAACAAAAATATGTAAATGTGCATAAGAAGGAACATAAAAACATTTTGATAATGTTAATAAACATAAGATAAAATAAAGTGAAAACATAGAATACGTAAAATTCAACATTTTTTTAAAAAGTGCAGCTGTGTAAGTGCATAAGTGCAAAGCAGACTGAGACAAAGGCTAAGTAATAGCTAAGGTGAAGATGTAAGATAAGACCCTGTGTGGCTTAATTAATGAACCCGCTGCTGCCAGACTCCAGAGCGGATGATAATAATTGTGAATAAGTTAAGTGCAAGTTGTTGAATTGAAGTACTAATGGTGCCCGAATTACTGAACGTGGCTGCGAGATTCTAGCACGTATGAACTTATTGCATGCATATATTAAAAAGTTAATTATATTAAATTATACAAAATAAGACATGGCACATCCAGCCACGTCTATAATCTCAGAGCAGAGAAATTGTTTGGAAGATTTAAGATTAATGATTGCAAAGCATGAACGGTAGGATTTGTGAAAATGGAAAGGCAACCACATATGTACTCAAGTCTATCAGTTGCCAGTATTGAAGACAATGTTAATACAGATTTGACCCTAATGATGACTCAGATTAGGATTATGATTGATGGAATATAACAGTTGTTACTGCTTTGAGTGACTTTAATAAAGCCATATTATTTTAGAATTTATCTAAGACCAGTAAGGTAACCTAGAAAAAACCCAAAATAACCCTTCAAGTTTTGAACCTAGTATTTGGCTTATTGCTGTGTGACAAATTCAACCTCAGCATGATGCAGCAGCTTTACTGACCCCTGCAGGACAGTTTTTTTTATTACAGCAGTAAAGAACAGGAAGGAGAGAAAAACAAATCTCCCCAGGAGAGTTTATACAAACTTCAACACAGATTTAACTGTTTAAATAAAGAATATCTTCATCACAGGCTGAGAATGTCTTAATATAAGTCTGTAAGATGTTAAAATAACATCAGTGTGTTCAAAAGGTCCAGGCTCACTCCCATGCAGTAGTTATTAACCACTTTCTATATTTAATGTTAAGTATTTAACCAACATGTGAGCTATAAACTAAGAGACTATCATCCAAACGATCCTCTACAATCAGACTGATCATCATCATCATCACACACCAACATTGTTCATTTCTGTGAACACTTGCAACCACTTTCCTGTCAACTGCAGACCAAACCACACAGCTGCTGCACTGACCTCATAGAGGAAATGCTGCTTTTCACTGCCCTGACAGAACAATTGAAAGTATTTGATGTCACATCAGCGAGAGGTACAATGAGACAAACATCTCTTCACTTGCTGCTCCGTGAGTACAATATGTCATGTTTAGCAAGTTTGCGTAAGATGTAACTAACATTGCTGACAGATAAAATTCATTATGTTCAAAAAAACACTTATCACTTTAATCCAACCTTTAAAAGCAGGAAGTGAGATCACTGAGAGAAAACTGCATGTTAAACGGTTAACGTGTATTTTGATGTTTGATTTGATGTATTTTTGCTGTTCTGTGTTTGTTCAGCGTTTCCTTAAACTTGTCACTAAAATGAAAGTCTGGTATTTTCCCTCCTTAGGCCTTATTCTCATAACTGTAGCTGTTCTGACTGTGGGTCATGTTAACCCCTGTTTTAGAGATTTATAAGCGCTGTACATGTGTTCTTAAACTTAATACAGTTGACAAACACATTAATATTGAGAAAATCACAATAAACTCATCTTTAGTCTGGAAGATACTGTATTTTGTGTAAACCCTTTGAAGTAAAGAGTTGTTCTGTGTGGTTGCAGTAAAACCTCAAACCTCAACTGAGTTTCATCTCTCTTTAGTGCTGAGCTCACTGCTGTGCTGCACAACAAACCAAGGTTAGTAAACTTCTTCTGTCACAGTCTGAAAGCCACTGACTCTGTTTGAGAGACCCTAAGAGGAAAGTTAGAGCTGAGGACAGAGAGTCTGACAGGAGAGATTTTAGAGTTCACACTGATGATGATATGAAGGCACAAAATCAGAACATTTACATCTGAAAGGTCTGCACAGTCTTAGTTTATTACAGTAAAAAAAGAGTTGAGAAAATTATTTTAAGGTTTTCCAGGAAATGTTTATTATAAAGAATGAAAGAGCAGAGACATATTTAAGGTCTGTTCAGATGCTACTAAGCTACCTACAGATAGAGGTGTTCAGTATAAACACAAACAAATCGCTGGATTTCTTTTTGTCAGTTTTCTGTCCTCAAGTTTTTTCTTAACGTGTATATTAGGTGTTGCTTCAAACACATCACAGAGGACACAAACTGATGTGGGACTGGAGTCAGAAGAGGGTTGGAGGCTGGAGCTAATTGAAACCAGAAACAAGAGAGTGAGTTCCAGGAGGAGAGAAACTGGTGCCAAAGTTTCAATTCCATCCTGCATGCACTGTTGAGTATGACATTGTTGTGAATGGACAAGACAGCGGTGGCTATGGAAAGGAGGTGCAACAAGAAGGAGTGACTGATAGGAATGAGGGATGATACGGATGGTGTAGTTGAAGTGGCCTAGCAGCGAGAGTAGTTGGCATTTTGTGCATGTGTCAGCCAGAAGGTAATTATGAATGAGTAAGGAAATCCAATGGATTTTCTCTGTAAGCAAAGATGCTGAAACTGATTCGAGGGTGATGCCAAGAAATTCCAGAAATGCACTGGGGCCTTCTGTCTTCTCTGGAGAGAAAGGAACACCAAGGTTGGTGAATGCGGACAGTGGTAAGACCATATGACAGGGGTAAAGATGACGGTGTAACAGTGAGAAAGTCATCAAGGAGATGGATGATGTATAGGAGTTTGTAGTTCATCAGGATTCAGCAGAGCGCCCTGGATAAGGCGTCAAAGATTTTTGGGCTACTCTTGCAGCCGAAGGTCAGACACATGGCGAAATATTATGTGCTCTTTCAGATGACACCAAAGACATGCCAGCAGTCGGGGTGATGAGAAGGACCTTGAAAATGCTGGTAATGTCTGCCTTGGACAACCACGCTCCATGGCCTGCAAGGTGGATGAGGGAAGTGATGTGATCGATTGTGGTGTACTGCATAGAAAAATCTGGGCTGGGAATCAGGCTATTGATGCTTGGGACAGTGGAACCGTGGGGCAATCAGACGTCATTAATGAATCTCCTTTTCCAAGAGTACTTGCGAATGGCTATGCTGATTGGACTAGTAATGAAAGATGGGAAAGGAAGGCTGGAAAATGTGCCAATAATGAATGCGTCTTTGACTTCTTTTTGTAAGAGTTTGTCGACTATGTTGGGGTCAGACAAGGGAGACTGTAAATTGTGGCATGTGTAAGTGGAATCTGGCATACCTGTGTATGTGTGAAACCTTAGCCGAAACCGTGTGGGGTGGTTGATAGCACTACTGTGGGTCACTATTGTGGGTATGGTCTGTGCAGCTGCTGTGGCTGGTATCGAGTTGGAAACAGCTGAGGTGGCCAGTATTAGTATAAGGTGGCGAGTGACGACAGTAAAGGTAGGAGCGAGAGAGGAGGAAGGGATGCTGGGATGGAAGGATGTATGTGCAAGGGTAGTTAGTGATGCTTGAGAAAAAATAGATGGACAAGGCAGCTCTGGAGCAGAGAGAGTCTGCACTGAGGTAGAAGCAGCCTGGCCCTCAGAAAGGGCTGAAGTAGCTGAGGTAGCTAAAAAGGTGGTGCCTGTGCAGTGGAATGATGTGCCGTGACATTACGGGCATCGCCACGGGTGCGATGCTGAGAAATGAAGGAGCACAGGAAGCTCAATGGGAGAGACTGGTGTCCTGCAGTAAGTCCTATACAATTGAAAAAGTCTCACTTTATTGTCAGTGTGGTGGAAAGGGATGTTTGTCTGAATGAGGATGTGCTTCAAGCGAACGACTGTCCACTTGGACATGTTTGGAGCCAAGAGGCAGTCAGTGTGCCTGGTGTGTCAGAGTGCTGCTCGTGGTGACTTCCCCTGTTGTGCGGGCTCTGGGATCTTGAGCAAGATGGAGATGGGTGCCAGGGATGGATGACATCCCTCAGATGCCAAAGATGGCGAGGGCCCAATGATGCTGGCATCAACAGATGATGGATGCTGAGAGGCCCATGTGATGGAGACTGATCAGTGCAACTGAGGCTGCTGGAAAGATTGGATGCTGAGAGAGGACTCTGGGACATCAAACAAATCTGCGTCTGATGCTTTTAGAAGTAACCCTGAATCCATGCTTTGGATAAGCTAGAATACTTGATATTGATGCCGGTGTGTCACTGTATGTTTGCAAACTGAGACAAAAGGGGAGAAAAACATATAAAGTGTGCCTAAATACTCTATTGTGGCAAAATGGGATGTGTACAAGGTGTGGTCTTTGTTCCCGAACTTTGTTTATAAATCTATAAACTTCATAAAATGAACAAACACATGATTGGAGCCATTGGAATGGACAGGTTTTATTGCCTTTGACTGTTGGAGTGAGTTTGAAAAGAACTCTGCTTTTAACTGAAATAATAAGTTATCACAAGTGTGCCTACAGGAGACAGATGGACAGATGGACAGTTAAGACACAAGACACAAGTCGATTGCTTCAGTCTTTATACAAATATTAGGAAGCATATTTGGGTTTCAGTCTTTTGGTTCCTTCCAGATGTCATTAAGTGTTTTCTAAACCTTTTTCTCTCACAGCCTCTCTGACTGTGAGTCCCAGCAGCTCTCAGCTGTTTGAAGGACAGTTTGTCTCTCTGAGCTGTGAGGAGGACGACAGCTCTGCTGGATGGACGCTGAGGAGGAACACAAGCAGAGAAACCAGTGTTGAGTGTGGAACTGACTGGGGAAAATCAGCTGGTTCCTTCTGTAATATCACTGACATCGTCCCAATGGACAGTGGAGTTTACTGGTGTCAGTCCAGAGAGGGAGCAACCAGTAGCAGCATCAAAATCACTGTCATTGGTAAGATCAGACTGTGGAGTTAGTATTGATGAAAATGTGAGTGTAAATGATGAAATGCTGTAGTTTGTCTCTGTGTTGAGGTGGATCAGTGATCCTGCAGAGTCCTGTCCTCCCTGTGATGGAGGGAGACAATGTCACTCTGCACTGTAAAACAAAGACCTCCAACCTCCCAGCTGATTTCCATAAAGATGGCTCCCTCATCAGGACTGAGCCTGCAGGTCACATGACCATCCACCATGTTTCCAAGTCTGATGAAGGCCTCTACAAGTGTAACATCAGCAGTCACGGAGAGTCTCCATCCAGCTGGATCACGGTCACAGGTGAGGAAGTTACCTTTGATTTCACCACTTATTTCATCCACATGTTCACCTGACCAGGTATGATTCTCTCTGCAGGTAAACCAACGACCTCGCCCCCTGTCTCTGTAGCCACATCCCCTATAAATGTAGCTCTACCCCCTGCCTCAGCTCCCCTCCAGCTTGTGGTCAGACTGGTCTGCCACTTAGTGGTGTTCTGTCCGTACTTCATCTCCACTCTCATCATGGTGTCTTTATATCGACACAGGTCCACAGGTAACACTCTGAATCATTCACTCACCTTACAGACACTCAACAACTATCAATCAATCAGTCGATCAATCAATCAATCAATCAATCAATCAATCAATCAATCAATCAATCAATCAGGTTCATTCTGGTTTGGATGATTGACAGTTGTCTCTAACAGCTGATAAATTATCTACATTTTTTGACCTGCTCTGACTACAGGAAATAACCTGCCTGTCTCCATGGTGATGACCACACCCACCCAGGCTGAGCAGGGATTCAATGATGACTATGATGATGTCATCACATCTGTCACCACAGAGCATCACTTCTGAACTGAACAGATGTGACTGATGAAACGTTCCAGTCAGAAATTTTATGCTTTTTTCTTCCAACAATAATAAACCAGTTTCTGTGTTTTTAATAATGTTAAATAATGAATCAAATCATTTTTTTTTTTTTTTTTTTTTTTTTACAATTTTATCATTTGTTTGAGAATTCTGCTGCCAATTTTGTGACGTCTAAAGGTGCGTTCAGACAGAAAATTAAAGTAAACATATTCAGTCAGTGATTGTCAATGAGAGGCCAGCCATAGTCAATGGAGGCTGATGGTGGTAAATGAGAGACCGGCAGTCAAGACAAGACAATCAAGAATTAGAGGACAGTGACTCACAAAGGGATATGGTACAAACTCTCACATAGCTGATCAGGTACATGTGCAATTAGAAATTACTTTTTATTTAATTAGTAAAGTAAGAAACAACTGGCAGTAGACAAGTGCCCAATAAATAAGATAAACACCAAGAAAGTAGTGCAACACTCAACAGAGTACTTAAAGTTAGAGAGGCTCGAGTGTTGAGGTGTTCACAGAAGAGCTGAGTTTTCAGATTTTCAGTTTTTCAGAAACGTCTGAATGGTTCTCAATGAGGGTTTAGTGGAAACAAAAGTACTGACACTGACAACTGGATTTCTTTCTTTACTAAAATAAGGAAACATGGGGAATTACTGAGTTTGAATAATTAGTAATTTTAGGTCACAAAAGATATGAAACAATAAATGATCAAAACTTTCCCCCTGAACAAGGTCAGCTAAAGGCATAGGTCATATAGGTGGCTGCCTATGGCGCCACCTTGTCTGGTGAGCGCTGGTCAACCTCAAAAGAGAAATAAAATAATTTTTTAAAATGTATTTATTTTAATTAATAAATAAAAAAAAATGCTGGTATGTGCCCTTCTTCATTTTCTGCCTTGACGTAAAAATGAACAAATACATAATGAAAGAAATAAAAAATACACTTTGTACGCCTGTTCCTCACAATTTTTCATTTGCTCTGCACCTGTACTGTGCTCACTGGAAAACAGGGATGATGCATCACAAAGTCTGTGAGGATATGTCAAAAGGCAGATCTTCACATTTAATTCATAATGAAAAGGTCCAAACCTTCAGGTGTGCAAGTAATAAAACCTACACGTTTTGAATATAAATATAATTTTTGACATTCAAGAAATAAAAACTTATATTTAATAACAGAAATTAGGTGGAGTAGCTATGAAAAGATTAAAGAGTTCAATCAATGTTGACTCAGGATCAATAACAGATCCACATCCTGACATCACAACTATTAAAGCATAATTTCACCGTTTTTTGTAACTTCATTACTTTATTGTCAATATTTTAACCGTTTCCTTGGTTTCTTGTAAAGAATAAAGTGTTCAGAGACTCAGTAATGAAAGCACTTTATAAATGCAGCCCATAAAATGATAAAAGACATCCAGCAGGCGGCAGCACATAGCTTTGTACAACAACAGATGTGCTCTGTGTGTACATTAATTACTTTCACATAGAAATAATAATAATTAGTCAATTAAATAACAACAAAAATAGTGTTTAGTATGAAATATGTACACAATAACTAAATCTTATAAATAAAGTGCACAGTAAGGTTGTGTGAGTGTATATATATATATATATATATATATATATATATATACACATCAGGAAGATGGCCCCTAAAGATGAACTGCTATGTGAATACCTCAGGCAGCAGAAACCCGATGATGCAGAGGAGGAGGAGGAGGTACCATCATGGAGGGACAAGCCCCTATACGGCATGTACCACCAACAGATAGAAGAAGTGGCTGATATCAAGAAACCCTACCAGTGGCTGGAAAAGGCTGGACTGAGGGACAGCACAGAAGCACTGATCATGGCAGCACAAGAACAGGCACTCAGTACAAGATCAATAGAGGCAGGGATCTACCACACCAGTCAGGACCTCTGGTGCAGGCTGTGCAAAGATGCTCCTTCCTCTACTGTAAATTCTTCCTTTATATTATTTAGGATTTCTTAACTATGTGTATATTTTTAATGCGCCACAGCACTAAAGCAAATTCCTTGTATGTGCAAACCTACATGGCAGTAAATATGATTCTGACCCAAAACCACAGACACAAAGCAGCATGACTGAAGCTTCTGTCCACAGCAGATGGGGATCATATTAATATAGTGTAAGTATAGAGAAACACAGTCAGAGGTTCATCTCAACTCTCATTTATTTCATATAAAACATCAACTGTGTCTCCAGATATAAAAACACAGAAATTATTACAATGAACTGCAGTTTGTTGTACAATAAATAAAAGCAACTTTATTTATACAGTGCATTTGATACGCAGGACAATTCAATGTGCTTCACAGAAAACAAAATACAAAGAATATTGACTTTTGAAGTCTGTAGTTACTCTTTATGCCCTCTGTGTTACAACATGACTGTTTTTCACCTGGATGGTTGCCATGGTACCAATCTCAGGGGTAGTTTCTCTGTGACTGGTTGAACTGCTGTGATTCCAGCTATGATTAGACATCAGGATGAACAACAGCAGCAGATCCTGGTCAACAACTCTTAGATTCTTTTCCACAGAAAGAGCAAATAACCATGAGTCCAGCAAATACTGCAAAACACTTGACATCATACTTTACTTATTAAAACAAGCACATATATGTTTTCCAAACAGTGTGTTCAAACATTGCTGTGCGAAAATCATCACAGCTCAGTAAGAAAAGCTTGATAGAAGAACTATAAGAATTGGTTTTACACTTAAGCAGAGCTGTGTTAGCATTACTGAGTTAGCAGAGATATTCAACGGTTCTGTGCTGAAGGAAGAAGAAAGAAAAGAGCAGAAACAGTCACAGTCATATAGATGAGGAGCTGCAGGTGACTCTTACAAAACATTTTTCACTTTGCGCTGCAGTGGAAAACTATTCAGGTTGTGTCAGAACAGGTTCAGTGTTTACAGTTACATTTCCAACCCTACTGAACATTTGAATTGCTCTTCATCTGTCTCATCACCTGAGACCAGTCTGCTGTGGGAGAACTTACCAGCAGCTGAAAGTTCCAGACAACACAGCTCCCAGGATCCTCTGAGCACACAAACCCTCCACCATGATAAGGTGGCAATTAAAGGAGTCACATGATGGGTAGAAGTGTTACACTGATGAGCCCATTTCATATTTACATTTCAGACATCTGTTGGTCACCTGCTTCCTCAGCAGGAGGGAGGGATGAATTCTTCTTATTTATTTTATAGATCATGAAGATCACAAACCCAACAACAACAATCAGACCTGCAGCAACTACGAGTCCAACTATGAGTCCAACACGTCCTCTCATGTTTCTATCCTTGTCTCCTTCATCCTCAACAGGAGGAATGATTACAGCAAGAAAAACATGTTTACTGATGAAAGAACCAACCTTTTAGACCTGGTTCCAGTTCAGAACATGTTGTTTCTGTAAAAACTGCAGGACACAAAGATTCAGGAGTTCAGAGATCTGAGACATTTCAGTCCTGCTGGGGGACAGCTGCTCTATAATGAACAGGTTGGTCAGGACGTTGTCTACATTTTCTATAAATCATAAAAACAAGAAGAAAAAGCACAGCAGCAACAGGCAGACCAACTGTCAGTCCAAGATTTCCTGCCTCCTTCTTTCCTCCATCCTTGTCTCCTTCAGTCCAGGTGTCCAGTTGTGTGACCTGCAGAGCAGAAACAGGTGTGAGGTATCAGCTGTCAGGTAGGTGATGACTGAAGAACTCTTCAAACTCATGTCAGACATTATCTACTGAACTCTGTTGACATCACTCATCTCACCATCAACACCCTTATAAACACAAACACCTGATCCGTGACTAAATAATCTTATTGTGAGCAGATAAACTGAAACACCTTCACACACAGGACTTGTATATATATTTTTTAAGTAAACTAATTTTGCAACCCAGTCGCCAGAACAAAACGTTGGCATTGAACATTTCTGCACACCATAGAAATGTTTATATACGAATATATACGCATATATATACATTTCAACACATGTAATACGTGTCATATCAACATTTATACAAACGTAGCATATTAACATTTCTACCCGTTGAATAATGATGTTTTATGGTGTGACAACAATGTGGTTAAGGTCTGGTTAGGTTTAGGCACAAAGACCACTTGGTTAGGGTCAGGCAAAGATCATGGTTTGGGTTCAAATAAAATAAAAATAAAATAAAAACGCCCGATGTCTCACTAAAAACACCCGGTTTTCTCGCCAGAAAAACGGCTGCAAATGTCCTGACGTCACGCTGAAAACACCTGCTTTTGTCAGTTGAAATGGGAAGCGGGCTTTGGTTTCAAGGTGGTCTTGAACCGTGTTCTCTGCTGATTTCCAACTTGCTGTCAAGAACTTACTAACCATCCACCTGCCCCTTCTCCTAATAGGAAAGATCAGCTCATATAGATCATTTCTAAAGTCACTTTAGAAATGTTGATATGATACATTTTGTTGAAATTTTGATGATACGTTTTGTAGAAATGTTAAAATGATACGTATTACATGTGTTGAAACGTAGACATTCGATCTGAAATGGGGATGTTAATACATGCTTTTATCTCATCACGTTTGGACTACTGTAACTCTCTTTTTACCTGTCTTAATAAATCTTCCATACAACGCTTACAAACTGTCCAAAACACTGCTGCTCGGCTTTTAACACAAACCAACAGATGGTCACATACAACTCCTATTTTAATCTCACTGCACTGGCTTCCAGTACATTTTAGAATTCATTTTAAAATTTTGGTGCTCTCTTATAGAGCCCTACATGGCCAGGTTCCACAGTACATTAGTGACCTTCTGCACCCCTACACCACTAGTCGAGCTCTTAGGTCCTCCACCAAGGGCTTTCTAAGTGTATCTCATACCCATTTTAAGACCAGGGGGGATCATGTTTTCCAGTCAGCAGCCCCTAAGCTTTGGAATAGTCTTCCAACAAGCTTAAGGTCCTTGGATAATGTAGACTCTTTTAAAAAGCAACTTAAAACCCATTTGTTCAGACAGGCATTTGGCTAGTATGTGCTATTTTATGTTAATTGTCCATTTTATCTGCTGTCTTTGTATATTTTATCCGGTGTCTTTGTTTTTTATTTATTCTGATTTTATTTTATTATTATTTTATATTATTATTTTATTTCTTTGACTGTGAAGCACTTTGTAACTGGTGTTTGTATATAAATAAACTTTGCTTGCTTGCTTGCTATTTGATTGACAGAAGTGGTACGTTTGGTTTAGACTTGGATTCCAGTGAACACAGTGGGCTTGTGGGCTGGTTTGTGTTCAAAGTCACTCCCTGATTCACTCATTCACCACTCAGTACATAACATGCACTCAGTAGTTTATAGTTTGCAGTGAAACTGAGACTGAGACAGTCATTAATAACTGTTAAAATTGTCACATTAAAATCAACATTTGCATTTCAGTGTTGTCCAGCAGAGTGCAGCATACACCTTTTAGTTTTCATGAGGAGTTGCAGGGAAGCTTTATCTTTTTTTTTTGAGAGGCAGATGCATCATCAAGGCCAAAATAAAACATATATAATCAGAGCTTATGAGTGCTGAGACCATGCCCCTAGGAACAGTGAAATGACTCAAAGTCTAAAGGAGCCACATGATTAAATTATTTCATCTCATTCAAGCAATCAAAGAGCCAACTGAAAGTCTGCCAACTTGGCCAGCGAAGGTCTCAGACACACTGGAGAAGGTCTCTAGCGTGCTCTATGGGTTAACATCTGGACATTTTTAAGCTCCAGATGTGGAATCTGAACTAATTTCATGAGTCATCTGATGTCTGTCAGCTGTAGGTTTTTATTTTCTGGCTGTTTTACGTGTTTTTACACATAATTTTATCATTAAGTATTATCAGTATAATACTGTTCAGGTCAAATTTGACCCATTTTCTATATTTGAGGGCAGTAAAAACACTTTTGTTTTCACTAAAACTTTATAACTATTCCTAAACTGAGACAGAATATACAAAAGTGGAAAAATTTCAACTGTTACACATCTTTGCACATTTAATACACAGTTAAATTTAACCTGTATGTATTCAAAAATGTTCTTCACTTTCATTAATAACATTAATTGTAATCATTTTGGCTGTTCTCATGTTTTCGGTAACAAAGGACAAGATTTAGTGTGATTGTGAATGTTTTTTCTCCATAGAAACATCTGTGTCAAACCTATTAACTCTCTGCTCTCTGCAAGCGTCATTATGGATGAATGAATACAGATGTGTGACTCAGAGGTTTGCTATAGAGACTAATAATGATACTGTACAGACTCAGAGTATGAACAGTTTGTCAGGCTGCGTTTCTACTGAGCTGCTTTCTGTTCATGTTCAGGAAACAACTTGAGCTTTGTATTTGACATGAGAGGAAAGACAAACAATAACATGATCCAAACAGAAAGAGAAACACACTGCAGTCACATCTGAAAAATCCCTGCAATTTCTTTATAAAATGACAGATGTCTGCTCTGCTTCTGCTTTCATTTACATCTAATCTGAATTTAAAGTGTGAGTCGTTATTGTTGTTTAGACATTCAAAGCACTTCAAGGTTCAGGAAAGATGTTGGTTAAATATTAAAAAGTCAACACTGTCGACCCGTCGTCTTATTCAGTATTTAACCCAAACCACCATTTTCCCTGAAACAACAGGACAAATGTGGCATTCCTGTGGTGTTGGAGTAACTGGAAGAATGAGTTTCTGACATTCACATGAACACCCCCTCAAGCTGGAACAACAAGTCGGAAAGTTGGAAGAAAGTTTGTATACGCAGAGACATGACGGACGAAAGTAAATGTTTGGTTGATGGCTAGAAACTTTTACTAATTCACATATTTCACATCAATTTTTTGCTCACATGTAATTTGTAATATGGTTTTAGGTTGTAACCGGTAGTTGCTGTCCATGTTAAGTTATGTATTGGCATTAACGCTGATAACAAGTCAGGTAAAGCAATATTTTAGTGGTTTTAGGGAATGTACAGATGGTGTACATCTGATGGTGGCGCTAGATGAACTCTGCACTGTGTGTTTTATTAAACCTGCACAGCTGACGAGTATCAACAGGTTCAACAGCTCAGCTTCAGGTAAACAACTAAACAGGAAGTCTGGTTATAAACATAAATGAATATATAACATGAATCCAGCTCATCTGCATTATGAACAAAGTCTTTATCAAAACAGGAAACATGTTAAAAAGTATAGATAATTAATAATGAAAAATTAAATGTCAACAAATACACATACAGGAGAAAAGAAATAAACCAGAGATACAAATACAAGAATCTGACAGAGTGAGAAGCTCAAACATCTGATACAAGACAAATAATCATCAATTTAATGTGAAAAGTGTTATTTTACTTTTATTTTATTTTGAAATAAAATGGATGTCATTATTAATCACAATCACTGCTTCTGATACAGTTATGTTTTCTAATGCTGAAGCTTGTAAAACAGAATAGAACATTTTGACCGGGGTGACCATCACATAGTGAACCTTAATGAATGACAGCTGATCAACATGTGTAAATACAGATGTTCAAATCATCACATTGCTTCAATCTATGCACAGAGAAATCATATCTGAGTTTAAAAACTCATGTTAGCATCAATTGTAATGTTTGTACTTTGTGGTTATTTAAACATGTCTATATTCAATCAGTGATTATGTTCAGGATAGTCTACACATTTATATGAGTAGTTTCCTTGTAGTGCAGTAAATATATTATATGTTACAAGTTCAGAATGAAGCTCTGGGTACAAACTGATGCAACACATTTATTCACAGGGGTTAACTGTGAATAAATGTGTTGTGCAAAACTGCAAAACATATTTAAAATAGTTGTCAGCATGTTATTCATATCATTGTGGTGTTAACTCAGCTTGCATCAGCTCTATTATCTCTGAACTGTGAACTTTAATAACTTTAGCTTACAGTCCTGCTTTAGAGTTCTCAATGAACTTCACTTACTTCAAACATCCCATAAACAACACTACAAATACCTACATCTGCACCTGAACATTTCCTACACAATACAGAAACAATCAATCATACACACTGAAAACATCACATTATAACAGTGTTTACAGTATAAACTACTGTAGACAGTCTAACATTGGCTGGTAAACACAATAAAACTCACTTTCCAGTCTGCATCTCTACAGACTCACAGCAATAATCTCACTCTTACACACTCTGAACACAAATAACATTACTTACATGACACAGTGAAATGCTATTAAACAAAACTGAACAAACTACTGTGGTGGGTGAACAATACACATTTTGAATATAACAATATTGTTTTTAGAGCAGCAACAGTAAACAGTAAAGTCACTATAAGCTCAGTAACATCTCACTGGAAATAAACTGGTTTTTATCTCTTGCATTAGTAGAATAATTGCAACTCCTTACTGGCAGGCCTCCTCGCATGCACATTCAAACCTCGGCGCGTCTGTTCTTCAATCAGCCCAAAACAGCACACGTCACCTGTTGAAATCCCTCCACTGGCTCCCAGTTGCTGCCTGCAACAAATTCAAAACCCTGACATTTGCTTACAAAACAGCATCTAAAACAGCTCCTGCCTACCTGAACTCCCTCATTCAGGTCTACAGTCCCTCCCGCCCACTATGCTCTGCCAATGAAAGGCGCCTGGTACCACAACAGGACCCTAAGTCACTCACTAGACTCTTCCCCTCTGTAGTTCCTCGGTGGTGGAACGAATTACCAAACTCTGTTCGATCTGCAGAGTCTCTCTCAATCTTTAAGAAAGGACTAAAGACCCAGCTCTTTTACGAACACCTCTGCACTTGATGGACTGAAGGTAGAAAAAAAACAAAAAGAAAATCTGCTTCTATGAAATCTATGCACTCTATGCATTGCCTTGGTGCACTGCCTGTTGGCATCTAGTCCTGTCGGACTCAAACTTAAGCTTTATGGCACTTAATCGTTTTGTCTCCTGACTGGATCCCTGCTTGTGTTGTATCAGTCTCAGATGTACGTTGCTTTGGATAAAAGCGTCTGCTAAATGAAAAATGTAAATTTAAATGTGTAAATGTAGCTCTAATTATGAAGGGATCCTCTAATGCTCAGTATGAACAGGAGGAATGATTACAGCAAGAAAAACATGTTTACTGATGAAAGAACTGATCTTCCAGTTCAGAACATGTTGCTGCTGTAAAAGCTTCAGGACACAAAGATTCAGGAGTTCAGAGATCTGAGACCTTTCACACCTGCTAGGAGACAGCTGCTCTATACTGAACATGTTAGTCAGGACGTTGTCTTCATTGTCGATGAATCACAAAACCAACAATAACAGCAACAACAAGCACAGCAGCAACAGGCAAACCAACTATCAGTCCAAGATTTCGTTCCTCCTTCTTTCCTTCATCCTTGTCTCCTTCAGTCCAGGTGTTTCCAGCTGTGTGACCTGCAGAGCAGAAACAGGTGTGAGGTATCAGCTGTCAGGTAGGTGATGACTCACCTATACAAACTCTTCAAACTCACCTGAGTCAGTAACTGTCAGATTGATGGTGTTGATGAGCTCAAGTCCTTTGCTGTTCACAGAAACACGACACTCGTATGTTCCAGTGTCGTTGATGGTGACGTTCTTGAGAATCACAGAAACGTGTCCGTCCTTCATCTCTGGATCTCTCAGCTGCACTCGACCACGAAAAGATGGATGCTGGTAGTGGTCATATAGTCGGTTCTCTCTGAAGAAGAAGACGTAATCATCTGTCTCCGGGTTTAGGTCAGGTCTGCTCCACTCCAACAGTGTGATGGTTGCATCTTTGGGACTCTGACACTGAAGAGTGACATCATCTCCAGGCTTGACTGTTATCTCTGAAAGATTCCAACAAAAACAGAAAATTCACAGAAAAGCAGGAAATAAAGTGATACAGTGATACAGTTAGTGATACAACAGAGAGTTGACAGAGAGTACATATGTGTGTGTGTGTGTGTGTGTGTGTGTGTGTGTGTGTGTGTGTTAAGAAAATCTTTACTTAATAGGATAATTTTCACATAATAATGATGTCATATTAATAATTGAGATGATTTCGGTTGGTTTCAATGAATTTGGTGAAATATGGTGTTTGAGGAGAACATCATGTATTACATGATTAATTATTACATGTTTAATGTAACATAATACATGTTGTTCCTTCATATGAAAGTCTGTCATGTTTCTGTCGATGCAATAAAAGGAAAAAAAGAGAAAATGTGTCACAACTCTTTGTCCTGACAGTTATAAACAAACAACACAATTAGATAATGAAACACTATAAATGATATAAGATATAAAAACTATAAAAAATAATTAATGAGTTCATATCTGAGTAGATTCGAACCATATTTTCAGTTTGATTTTAAAATGCTGGATGCAGCACAGGGAGAGGTTTCCAAATATCTGCTGCTCTCTAAAACAGTCGAGTTTAACAAAGTGGCTTGAAGGAGGAAAAGCTGCTCCAAGAATCTGAGACACAAGTACCATCTAAAACTAATCAATAACTGATATCTATCAATGATATGATGGAGAGATGGGGTTGGGAGCAACTTGTAACACAACAGCTAGAGTTTAATATAAAACATGAACAACCACTGCTATTAATATATACAGTATGTACATGTATATACTTATATTTTTAATTAAGTTACTATCGACAATAAATTGACAAATCATTACTGTTTATATTTTTTCAGAATGATCACCATGACAACCACTGTTTGACATCACCGACAACACCTATTTTTATTCATATCCAGCAATAACACAATAACAGTGGATGTAATTATCTGTGTTCATGATGTCACCTGCACAGCTGCTCACACTGTTAAAGACAATCAACTGATATTTATTCTGAGCTTTAAAAGTTAATTGTAAATGACTAATTTAACCTCTTTGCAACCCTCCCCCTGCATGTTTATATTACACACATACTGTTCGGGTCAATTTGACCTGGCAATGGTGCAGAGGTTGACTCACAGCGCTGCATAGAGGCTCCCAAATGCTCTCGACCAATTAATGGATATTTGGCATTATTTTTGGCGTTAAAAAATATATTTTTGGCCAAGACACTTTATTACTCAATCAACACTTGCATAAAATAACATCAATAAAGGAGCTTCCTGCCTCTCATTCCACATAGCTCATAAATCATTTACAGACATTACAGACTCAAAGTCAACAACTGTGAGAGAAACCTCAGCCTCAAATTTCCTACACTATCTGTGACCATGAAGTTACACATGCTCATATACTAAACTAACTAAATAAACTAAAAGTTTGTAACTTCAGTGTCAGTGTCTTCTGCTTTGAATCTGTCCCAGCCATAGACAGCACCACAGGCTTTTAAATTATTCCCAAACATCATTTCACAGGATCTGTCACATTAGATCAGCAACTCAATATCACATTTTGAAGTTTTATCACTACTGAATACTTTAACATTGTTAAATATCACTGAATTTATTGCACTGAAATGTTTGACTTTAAAAACCATCTTTATGAATTTCAATTTGTGAAACTCTGAATATTAATTTTATTCAAATGAATTCAAACTAGTTGCTCAAATACTCTCAGTGACATTTAGATTAAATTCAGATCTGAACAGAAGGATGGATGCACATGAATTCTCTATCTGAATTTGAGAACCCTAAAATAAATGAATACTGGAAATCAAATTTTTGGAATTGCACAACTTGAAAGTGACTGTTCAGAATTTCACAAAATGAAAATTCAGAAAAAAAGTCAAATATTTCAGTGAAATAAATTCTGCGATACTTAAATTTCAACATCACGTATTCAGTAGTGATTAAGTGTCAAAATTATTATTATATGGAAATTATATTTCCTTTCATACACAACTGGATGCATTATCCTCATTCACACACACACACACGCACTTTTCTTTCTTTCTGAGGATTCCTGTTGTAAACATTGTTAAAAATAAATGTTAAAAATGTTAATAAATTGTAAAATGTAGTTTTAAACATTTTAATAATAATGCTTATGACTCATTTAGTGTGAATTGAATTACAATTTCAAAAAGATGTTTTTTATTAATACACACGACAGATAACGTCAAAAATAATGAAAAAATCTAAATAAAATAAGAATCAAAAAAACAATTGTGTTGAATGTGTAGTTTTTGCCAAAGTACAAAAAAAGTTTGAAAATTATTTTTTAATGAAAAACAAGTGAATTATCATAAGTAAACCATGATCGGTGAGGGGTGAAACACTTGATTACAGTAAATATTGATTACATTGATATTAATAGAGCTAAAGTTAATATTTGTGGAGAAAAAAATGTTTTTACTATTTTCAGATGGTTAAATATGCATCAGGTCATTTTGACTCAGGAACATTATTACTGTTATTACAGCTGAACATAACAGGAGAGTTAAAAAAGTTGTTTTCTCAGTTTATAAGAAATTCTGAGCAGAATACACTCAGTATTTTGGAGAAAACAGCTCAGCTGTGTCAAACAAACTCACTATTAACTTTGAACTTGTAAAAAACGAGGCTGGCCGTTGTGTTGTGGGGTTTAAGCTGCTCAGCAGCCAGTATATGTCCCTGAGTGAAGGGCATCTCTTACTGGAACACTTTCAGTTTTGCCTGTTTCACAAGGGAGATCTCCATTTTTTGTTATTGCTTATCTGAAGTGGAATTAAGGTCATTGGGTTGCAGTACAAACCCTAAATACTACATAAATACAGTTTTGAACAGTTCAGTCCATCAAACATTAAATATCAGGTCACTTGATGATTTTTCTTTGTAAAGAAATGTGACTTTTAAAATTCACACGAGCGACATGTTTAATGCAAAAACCAGAAAATGGAACCGACTCCGAGTACCACTGGCAGGGTTTCATTTCTTAATTTTCCACACACACACACACGCACACACACACAGCTCATCTTCCAATGCAGAAGTCAGAGAAAAAATGAGAAAAGACACAAATGACGTTACTATTGAAGAATCCATGATCGCAGAGTTTCGGTTCCTTCGGGATAGAACACAGTTGGTCGCTCTTATCCACACCCAGACAGACAGCAGGAATTGGCTCCTAATGTCACATGACTGTTGGCGTTGTACGTTCTACAAACCACGGATACGTTGAATGTCTGTTTCAGTGTTGACCATTCTCCTTTGAATAATGATGTTTCATGGTATGACAACGTTGTGGTTAAGGTCTGGTTAGGTTTAGGCACAAAGACCACTTGGTTAGGGTTAGGGAAAGATCATGGTTTGGGTTAAAATAAAATAAAAAAATAAAAACGGCTGCAAAGGTCCCAACGTCTCACTAAAAACACCCGTTTTTGTCGATTGAAACAGGAAGAAGAAACAGGTGCTGGTTTCGAGGTGGTCTTGCTCTCTGCTGATTTCCAACTTTCAACTTTCTGCCGAGAAACTTCCTATCCATCCACCAACCCCTCCTCCTCCTAATAAGAAAGTCAGCTCATATAGATCTCATGTGAACTACGTCACTTTAGAAATGTTGACATGGTACATTTTGTAGAAATGTTAATATGCTACATAATACACATGTTGAAATGTAGATATTCAAAGTTTATGTGGTTTGCAGAGACGTACAATACCAACGTTTTATTCTGAAGACCAGGCTGGACTATACCTGCATTTAAATGAGACATATCACGCTCTTTGTGATTATTGATATAATGTTGGATGTTAAACATGGTCAAAGGTTCCAAACTTGCAGAAATGCTCCCTGGAAGTCAAAGTCCAGGACTTCAGCCTGCTCTGACTGCTTCATTTGCAGCTGTTACCTTTGCTTCCATCACATCATTAAATCAGATAAGTAAGGAGTTTTTAACTGTTAATAAAAGATATTCCAGTACAGCTGGAATATGCAGATTATGTCCTCTTTGAATTCTGACTACATATATAAAATATTTTGTCCATTTCATTAACGTACATGAGGGGGAAAATATTAGGAACACTTTTCAGTATAATACACTCCAGTACACCACCACCCACTACCACCTCAATAATAAATGTAAACTAAAATGATCACCTTTCTGACAATGTCAACAAAAACTGAAAACATATAAGGGACTGTTGGTTATTTATGAGGTGGGGGGAGGTTGCAAAACCGCTGTCAGCCTTACCGCTGTATGCTGACAGGACTCATTAAAGTTCAGTTTGTGTTGGGATGTGAAGGGTTAAATGAAAGAAGACCCTTTTGTCAGCCTATCAGAATTTTGCACCTCCACAGTTGCTGTGAAGAAAATGTTGCTTTCAGCTCTGTGATTGGTCGTCCAGCTATAATTTTACAGAGGGCTGAGTAATTCAGATAACAGTAAAATTATAATTATAACCATATCATTCTCTTCAAGATTAACTTTCAATGACAAGTTTTAGTTAATCAGAAAACTAAGGCTTTCTTCAACTCCAGGATTTCGTTTTAGTAACTTTCGTTAATGCGACCATCAAGGGTAAAGCTTGTGTGATGATGTCATTATTTGTGAGGAGGATTTGCATTTTGTCCCAGTGGCACAGGGAGGCTCAAGAACAAATATTTGTAGCTCCGGAGGATCAAGTTAAAAAAAAAGGTAAGACTTTATAATACAGCCCCATCACTTACCATGTAATTTCCCGGAACTTATGGTGTAACTTCCTCGTATGAATCCGTGCATATAAAATACTTTCCGGTTCTTACTGGTACTTAAATATAGGTACAGCGGAAGAAAACGAAACAACGAGAAACAAGGGAGTAACAGTTGGGGCTTTAAAGTGTAACTTCCCAACATTTACCATGTAACTTCCCGGAACTTATGGTGTAACTTCCTCGTATGAATCAGTACGTTATATGTGTATTAAAATCAAATGTTTTTGCTCGTGGCAGTTATGACAATCATTTTTTATGCATGTGTGTTTGACAGGCAAGCTTCACCCACACTCAAGAGATTTATTATGCTTATGTCTTCTACTTCACTGTATGAATTTAAATAGAAAAAGTTGAGAAATGGGTCTATACTTTTGAAAATTGGCTCCTAGCAGCCATGTTGGTCCAGCACTGCAGCAGCTCATAACAGGCAAACTTACCTCTCTCCAGTGCACAGCTATGAAAGGCTTGTATTGTCATCCGAGGATGAAAAAATAACAATACAGTAATGTAATAATATACATAGTATATCTTTAATTACACAATAATAAGGTGCGCAGGAAGTTATGAAAAATGATTTTATCCTTTGATTACACGTAAACCACAACATATGTGCTGTTCTCCCAGTCTTACTCTGTAGGTAAAGACTAGTTACCCTATAAGTACATGGTAACAACAGAGAGCAGGCTGGATTATTAAATTCACACTGTTCCCCAGTCCTTACTCTGTAGGTACAGACTAGTTACCCTATAAGTACATGATAACAACAGGGAGCGGACTGGATTACTAAATTCACATTGTTCCCCAGTCCTTACTCTGTAGGTACAGACTAGATATCCTACCTTACCTTAATTTTCAAAAGTATAGACCCATTTCTCGACTTGTTCTATTCAAATTGATACAATGAAGTAGAAGACATAAGCATAATAAATCTCTTGAGTGTGGGTGAAGCTTGCCTGTCAAACACACATGCATAAAAAAATGATTGTCATAACTGTCATGAGCAAAAACTTTTGATTTTAGTGCACATATACACGTAACATACTGATTCATACGAGGAAGTTACACCATAAATTATGGGAAGTTACACTTTAAAACTCCAATTGTTACTTCCTTTCTTCTCGTTGCTTCGTTTTCTTCCGCTGTACCTACATTTAAGTACCAGTAAGAACCGGAAAGTATTTTATATGTACGGATTCATACGTGGAAGTTACACCGTAATTTCCGGGAAATTACATAAGTGATGGGAAGTGGTAAAACGCGGGCTGTGTTATAAAGTGTTACCAAAAAACGTCAGTCCAGCCCCCCGCCGATAAATAACAGTCTATAAGCTTCATAAAAGTAGAATTTTGCATTAGATTACGCAGGTGTTCCTAATAAAGTGCTGAGTGAAAGTTTGAATAATATTCTACGTAATTTATTTTCTGTAAGCCAGAACAAGGTGCAGTGATGTTGTAAATTGTGTTACTTTACACACCAGGGCTTATAGATATGTGCTCTATATCAGTATTGGCTTTTGTTGCTAGGCAACAGCTAAAATAAACTGAACAGGAAGGAGCCTGAGCCTGAGCCTGAAGTTATTTCACAACTCCACATTCACACAAATATCAATCAGTTTATGTATTTTATTTTAGCTCTAAGCTTTTAAAGCCTCACTTTGTTTGCCTACAGTTCATCACTTCAGAACTACAAACACCTGCGTCTCAGGTGTGCAGTTATACTGCCCGGTTACACGGAAATAACAGAATTCACACCACTGACCTAATAACTAATATCCTTTACAAAGGTACTAATACAGCAATGTAAAAATAAGTCCTGCATGAAAAATCTACTACAGTAAAAGTACATAAGTATCATGAGCTTGATGTAGTTAAAGTATTGCAGTAAAAGTACATAAGTATTATGAGCTTGATGTAGTTAAAGTATTACAGTAAAAGTACATATATGAGCTTGATATAGTTAAAGTATTGCAGTAAAAGTACATGAGTATTATGAGCTTGATGTAGTTAAAGTATTACAGTAAAAGTACATAAGTATTATGAGCTTGATGTAGTTAAAGTATTGCAGTAAAAGTAGTGGTTTGGTCCCTCTGACTGATATATTATTATATATGACATCATTAGATTATTAATAGTGAAGCATCAGTGTTAGAGCAGCATGTTACTGTTGTAGCTGCTGGAGGAGGAGCTAATTTACACTACTTTATTTACAGTTAGCTAGTTTAGTCCAGTGGTTCCCAACCTAGGGGTCGGGCCCTTTGGTCCTCTATGATAAAGATGCTGAGCTCATCGGGCCCCTGGACACCGACATGTAAAAGTTCATACGACAGACTGAAAGATCAATAACGGTTGTGTCATTGGCCGTTGTTCGGTGTTTCTCCCAGCGACATTTTAAAGGTGAAGCCGAACTATTTGGTTCTCCTCCTGGTTCAGAAGCTGCAGCTGAACTTCAGTATTTAGTCAACAGCAGAGAAAAGTACAAAAACTTTATTCAAAAAGACTTATTGTTTGTGCAAAAACAGTAAAACTTTTGAAAAAAGAACAGAACCATGAACTCTTAAACTGCATTTTTTTTTTTAAAATAACCTGATTTGGTTTGTAGAGAGTGACACAAAAACAAGATGGTTTTAGATTTCCAATTCACATTGTGACCACGTGAAGATGCTGCATCATATTCTCATAAACAATCATGAAAATCATCCAGGGGGCTAAGTTAAGAGTATTAAAGGCTCCATGTCAAAAGATAATTAAACAACAAGCTATTCAGTGAATCTGTGATTTTATTTCATTCAGTATTTCACTTCCTGTTTTTTCTTCTTCCACCATCAGAAAACCACAATGAGACACCAGAGGAAAAAACCTACACTTTGTACGTGTCACTCTCCATGTGTTGTATCAGACACGTCAAGTCTTTCATCAGAGTGTGTGGTGAAAATAGCTGGTTAGTTCTTCATTTGTCTCACTGCAGACTGAAACAACTCATCTGCTTCATTTACAACCTTTTTACTTGTGTTTGTGTAAGTTAATGAAGCCACTGTTGGTTGATATTTGAACTACTGTTTTCCTGTTAACTGCTGAAGACAAAACCACACAACCACCATACTCACCTCCACAGAGGAAAGAGGAGGGTTTAACTGCTGCGACTGAACAATGAGTTGATCTCACATCACTATGAGGTACAATGGAGGAAACATGTCTTCAGCAGCTGCTCTGTGAGTACAATCTGTAATGTTCACAATTAATAATTACATTGTTAATGGGTGTAGTTAGATATGAGTGATATTTACTTTATAAAACATTTTAAAATGAAAATATGATTTTATCTCTATATAAAACAAGGAATCTCTGTCCGTATGTTTGTCCTCCACATATCTCAAGAACCGTTCATCTGATCGACTTCACACTTGGTGGGTGTATCGTTGGGGAAACAAGAGAGTGCAATGCAACATGTTCAATATTAATAAACTTGGAATAAAAAAGCGAGCCGGCAGGGCAGAGCTTTTGAGCTCTATGACTGCATGTCATGATCAGCGCTGTACAACCCTGCCATGAGAGATATGAGAGGAGGACATCTCTCTTCATTTGATGTTAAAAGTTGGGCTTTGTTGTGGGTTTCCTAACTCATTTTAAAAAAGACAAGAGACAAAGAGAGAGAGAGGGCGGGCAAGCTCAGAAAACTAACTAAAGCTGTCAAATAAATGTAGTGGAGTAGAAAGTACAATATTTCCCTCTGAAATGTAGTATACGCATAGAAATACTCAGGTAAAGTACTTCCAATTTATACTTAAGTACAGTACTTGAGTAAATGTACTGAGTTACTTTCCATTACTGCTGACAGATACGATGAGAAAAGAGAAATTCTTCGTTCAGATTTATGAGCCACTTTGCAGAATGACTACATGAAAAGGAAAGTGAGATTCAGGTGTTCTTGTCTTATATTAAAATGCATCTTTAAAATGACGTTAAATAAAACTTATGAGAAATATTTCACCAAACAATTCAGAGGCTGCAGACAAACCTCAGAACTGTTTGAATCTATTCTCACCTCCTCCCACAAAGTACATCCTGTCTCTACAAGCTTCATATTGAAGTCTGTTGAAGACAGAGATTTGGTGACAAAAGTTCTGATATTTGGAGTTTGAGGAGATTCACTGCAAATGAACTTTAACTTTAATATGAACAGACAGATGTGTTACAAACATTTCACAACTTCTATTCACAGTGCTGCAAAATATACTTAAGTATTTATGTTACTTTGTACTTCTACTTCAATACATTTTAGAGAGAAATATTGTACTTTATTAAAGGTCAGTAGCTTTTGTTCAGACGAAACTTTCTTTATAAAATGATCCGTTTATAAAATGTACATTGTTATAGATTATTAGACTGGTCAACAGTATATGTTGCCTACATGTTCACATTAATTAATCAGTATTAATATTCCAATATGATAAATATCTAAATGGAGGCATTTTGCATAATGAGTACTTACTCTGTGTTGTATTTACTTCAGTAAAGGTCTCAGTCCTTCTTCCATCACTATTCATAAGTTCCATCTTGTGATTTAAAACCAGTAATTGATTAATTGCAAATCTCAAACTAACCAGTGTCATCATGTCTCCTCAGTGCTGACCTCACTGCTGTGCTGCACAACAAACCAAGGTCAGTAAACTGTTATATGATGAGCCAACACTTAAACACAAGAGACACATGCTGAGAGTTATTACATCAAGATTTCTGTTGCTTTATTTTATTTTTTCTCTTTTGTTGCCACCAAATTATCAGAAATCCAGATTCATGAATCTGATGCATCTGTTCTCAGTAATTTCAGGCTGTTTTTATCAAACTGGTCGTCACATGCAAACGTCTACATGTTGCTGCTTGATGCTTTTTAAGATGCACTAAAACCAAGAGCAGGAGCCAGCAGAAGTGTTCACAGTACATCAGCAGTTTATATTTGAATGAAGTTAGAAATAAGAACTGAGTATTAATGTCCTGTCAGAAATTATTTCTGGTGATCATTCACTGATGAAGCAACATGCAGATGTTTGCATGTGACCAACAGTTTGATATTTCAGATACATTTCAGAGCATAACTGTAACCCCCAACTTTGAGTAAACATGTATTAATTGATAACCCATTGAAGGACGGTTCACGATTTTCCAAGTGTGTCTTAAACCAACGGTTAGGAGCCCAAATGAACATTAAACCTGTTTTTCTTGCTGTAATCATTCCTCCTGTTCATAATGACCTACAATGGAAGTGATGGGGGACAAAATCCACAGTCCTCCTTCTGTGAAAAAATGTTTTTAAAAGTTTATCTGAAGCTAATATGAAGCTTCAGAGTCCAAATGAGTCAAATCAAGTAGATATCGTTCAACGGTACAGTCTTTTTAGTGCCAAAGTCCCTCTTTTTGTTACTATACTTCCACCTGCAGCTCAAAAGGGAAACACTGTCCGAGGAAACACAAAGAGGGAATTTGAGGATAAAAAAACTGTAAAAGTGGCAGATATCCACTTGATATGACAACATGAAGACATGTGTTTGTAATCTTAAGTGTTGCCAATAATGGTGGACAGCCTCCTGACACCTGAGATATTTGCACATGGTTGTGCAACTTACTGATGGAGACTTGCACTACGTCCTGACAGATTTAAATCTTGAATTGACTTGTGACTCGACTCATGAGATGTTCAAACCCATAGGTCTGTGTTGGTGGGTGAGACATGAAGTCTAGTTTGAGTAACTGATCCATCAGTTTGATAGATATGTTGAGATGTAATGTTGAACCTTCTGCTTGGATGTTTTCTTTAAGACAATAAATGGCTCATTATGTTTTTCTCACAGCCTCTCTGACTGTGAGTCCCAGCAGCTCTCAGATGTTTCAAAATGAGTTTGTCTCTCTGAGCTGTGAGGAGAACGACAGCTCTGCTGGATGGACTCTGAGGAGGAACACAACCACAGAAACCAGAGCTGAGTGTGACGACTGGGGAGAAACAGCTGGTTCTATGTGTAACCTCAGCTACATAGCCATTATAGACAGTGGAGTTTACTGGTGTGAGTCCAGAGAGGGAGCAACCAGTAACAGCATCAACATCACTGTCACTGGTAAGATCAGACTGTGGAGTTAGTATTGATGAAGCTGAGTGTAAATGATGAAATGCTGTAGTTTGTCTCTGTGTTCAGATGGATCAGTGATCCTGCAGAGTCCTGTCCTCCCTGTGATGGAGGGAGATGATGTCACTCTGCACTGTAAAACAAAGACCAACCTCCCAGCTGATTTCTATAAAGATGGCTCCCCCATCAGGACTGAGCCTGCAGGTCACATGACCATCCACCATGTTTCCAAGTCTGATGAAGGCCTCTACAAGTGTCACATCAGCAGTCATGGAGAGTCTCCACCCAGCTGGATCACTGTCACAGGTGAGGAAGTCAAAGACAAATCAAGTCAAGTCAGCAGTGATGTCACAGTGTACCAACACACCCTGGAGTACACTTCTACGTCACTGCAGCAAGGTGAGAGGTTAAACCGCTGGAGGTCAGTAAAAACAAGACCTTCAGCTGCCGTCAGAGTGGGTTTTTGCACCAATAAGGAGTTTTCAGCATTGAAGATCTGGAATTTCCACCATTAGATGATTCATGTTTTTTGTTTTTCAGTAATACATATTATGGGTGATGTGTTGATAAGAAGACTCAGATTTAGGAGCTTGAAGATACATTCATTTATTAGTAAAGTGCTTTTTGTTGTAAAATCAAATGTGGAAAACAAGTAGGTTGATGCAGTTTAGACTCCATATCAGTTTATACAATAACAATACTGAGAGTCTGCAGCATCCAACATTAAACTTAGTGAAATATTGTGACAATAGCGCGACTCTGTGCCATCCTGGCAGACATCAAAGCTACTATAAGTCTTCAAATCTTATTAACAGAGCAATGATTTCCAAAATGGCCACCAGCACATTTATTAGAGGGTCTGAATTTAGAGATTGAGACCAGAATGACTGGTTGAAAACAATGATTGACTCAGTATTTCTAGAGAGAAGTTGAGGCTTTTGAATGGGAGTCAGTTGGAGCAGATAGCAGCTGTTGGTGGTATTTTAAGGTCCTTTAGAGTGAAGACACATATTGCACATATTAGTACTGGACACGTTATAATTTCGACCAGATGTATATTACTCTATGTAGTGCATTTTATTCTAAACATTTCTATTGACGATTTTTGGATTATTTCTTGGTTATCACAGACAAACCCACCACCACAACTCCTCCTCATCCTACAACTCCTCATCATCCTGACGTCTCCCCATCCCCCTCTCCTCCTCCCTTTGTGTTGCTTTATGTTCCACCTGTCTGTGGTCTGGTCCTGCTTGTTCTACTGGTTCTGTTGGTTCTACTGGTGAGACGATGCGTCCGGAGGAAATCTCCAGGTCAGACACAAATTCTTGGATATCAGATTCAACATGTCATATGTAGGTTTAGTTATTGTGCAACAGTTTAGATATACTTTGCTTAAAAGTCGTAATTCTTGTTGATTTGGAAGTGTTTAATACAACAGAAAACACTGGTTGAGCTGCTACTTTGTCAGAAATCCAACTGAAGACTTATAAAGTCAATAAGAAATTATAACAACATAAACTGTTTTTACAGCAGGAAATGTGTTTCATGTCAATCCCTCGTGTATGTTAAGTCAATCTGAATTTGTTTTTAACACATGCACAAACAGAATTAGTCCTTTTGTTGTTTATTTTTTCATTATGTGTTATTGTTTGTTATTGCATCACATTGCATGAGAGAAAAGTCAGTGTGGATCCAGTGATGGAGAGACGGACTCCACCAGTAACTATAAAAACTACTATGTACAGACAGATAATCACAAAATGTGAATACACTGAAAGGCTGTTGAGGAAAACATGCTGTAATCTTAAGGATTATAACTTTAGTTTGTGCCTCATGGTCACATCTTATTTACATCTATGTATAAATGTTCTACATTGAGGCCTCCAGTATTTCAGAGTTTGTGTTTATTTCTACTTGTATGTTTGTGAGAAGTTAATTAGGAGTTATTGAGTTTGAGATTGGAGACGTTTTTGGATCATTGTGGGTTATTTGTGGGTTAAGACTTGCTTTAAAGGAATATCTTGTGTCTAGATGGATGTGTGTTGAGTTTAACATTAGATTTTGGTTACTGAATGTTTTATGTGAGTTTACACATCAGAAGAGAAATGTATGTTTCACTTTGTGGATTAAAAGCCACAAACTGACTTTTCATTCTCAGTATTTCACCTTTTACACATTCTGTTGACATTATTTTTCACTTTGATACTTCACAGTAAACTTTTCACTGGTATCTTGCAATAGATCTTATACGTTAGTATATATGTTTAAATTTAGTTTGTGGTCTGAGTGAACAGAAGCTCTGCTGCCGTCCAGTTTCCTGTTTACTGTTAAAGATGCATCAGTTGAATTTGGTCAGGTTCACCGCAGGGCTGATAAACAGGTTAAAACCAGAGCAGCTTCTCTGCTTTACTTTAGGCTCATTACTGGCACTTTTAATGCTGTTTGATTCATGTCAATAACTGATAAATGTGCACATTTCTGTATATTCTGCTCACATATCTATAACGTTTAGTGTTTTATTCATTGTGCATTAACTGAACTGTTTGTCTTTAGTGAATACGTTTCACCTTTATTTGTTATTTTCAGACATTATTAGCCTCATTACTACAAATATTCAGCACATGTATCAGCTGCAGTAATAATATTTATTTTAATATGTGTTTTATCTCCCAGAGAGTGACCCAGTTCCAGTTTATTCATCAGAGAGAAGAACAGACGACGTCAGCTGTGAAGTGAACAGGACGAGAGGTACAGCAGCTCGTCTTTAAAGCTGCTAAAATCAATATTTTGTATTAACAGTGGATCAAATGACAGTAATGAAATGTGTTGCTCGTACTGACGATCACAATATTTCGATTTGAACTATAACAGAAGCTTTTGTTTTGCATTTGAACATGGTGTTGCATATTGTGTGAAGTGTGTCAGTTAGACTGCAGAGAAGCAACAGCTCTGTGGTCATCCAGCTTCCTGTTGAATTATGTCTCCTCCTTCTTTCACTGCAGGGGTGTTAAAAAGCAAAAAAACTGTAAAAACGTGTCTGTAACTTACTTCAGTTCAAAGAGGGGACATTTACACTGATGTTTGCAGCCATGATCAATTCATTTCCTGTGATATCTTATTTTAAAATAATAAAAATAATGTCATGTTTTTATTGTAGTCTTATTAACATTCTGGGTTTTGTTTTTTGGATCACATGTTCTGCAGCAGTTTCATTGGTTGTATTAAAGGATAAGTTTACAATTTTTCTAGTTTAATTCTAGTCTTAAAACTACAGAACCCGAAATTGTGAACTCATCATTTAACAGTGTTTTATTTTCCAGAGAGCGATCGAGCTGTAGTGTACACAGCGGTAAAAAGAACAACAGACGTCTGTTATGGACAAATAGCCATCAGCCCAAACAGCAGGAGAGGTCAGACAGGTAAGTCACTCTTAATACAATAATCACTGCACATACTGTATGTAGATTGTGTTCATACTGGGCACAACGAGATCCTTCAAAGTCAGTGATGAGGCACAAAATCCACAGTCTGTGCACAAATGTTTATCTGAGGCTAACATGAGTTAGTCAAATCAAGTGGATATCTTCCAAAATTAGTCTTTTTATTCAGTTCAATTCAGAATACTTTATTTGTCCCTCACAGGGCAGTTAGAGGCAAGCGAGTTAGCAAACATCTTAAAATATGACTAATTCAATGTCAGAAAGAGTTAAAAATACATGAGGATTAATGGCAGTGGTCGTCTGTCGCTGTCCAACAATATCCAGCACCATGAAGGCTCTTTATGTCACAAAATACAAGGAAACTGATCCAGTCTGATGCCCTCTGGTGTAATACCAAACTTCCTGCTGTTTGTTCTGATTACATCATCAGGAATGATGTTGTATAAAATTTAGGGATGCACGATATTATCGGCATGTCATCAGTATCGGCCAATATAAGCTCTAAAATGAAATATCGGCATCGGCCCGAAATGAACATTTTCTGCCGATTATGAGATGCCGATATGTTGCCTTCTCCTCCGCCACCTGACTGTTTCACCCTGACGGTCCTGGTGCTTCCTCCGCAGGCTCCACTTCACTCAGCTGCCCATCAGACCAGCTGCTTCTTCTAGCGGAGGCTAGCTGGCTGTGCTTCCCTCCGGTCATGCTGCGGCTAACGCTCCGCTAGCCTCTCAGCTAACGTTAGCCCCGGCTCTCCGTGTGGATCCAACCGGAGCACCGAGCCCCGGTTTGTTATTCATGTTTAAGGGGGAAGAAGCAGCTGATCTGACGGGCAGCTTGAGTGGAGTGGAGCCCGCGGAGGAAGCACCGGGACCGTCAGGGTAGAATAGTCCACGGAGGAGCTGCTGTGTTCGGCTGCACAGATAGGAAACACCCTGGCTGATGGGATGTACCACTCTGTTTGAAAAAAAAAAAAAAAAAAAAAAAACCTTCTTCGTTTTGGTTTATAACGGTGGTTGTCAACCAGTGTTTTAGGTGCATTACCGCCACCTTCTGCTCCGGAATGTGGACCAGAGATTAATTCCTACACATTAATCCTGTCTGTCTAATAAACTCAAAGAAATCTCTACTGCTCCTCCTACTTGGCAGGTTCATTACAGTTTTAATGCTGAGCTCCTGAACTCCAGTCTTCCTAAGTTCTTCCCTCATATATTGTCTTTCTTGATCATACTTAGTACAATCTATGCTTGCATGCATAATAGTCTCCTCAGCCAGCTGGAAAAAAATATGTGCATATATCAGTATCGGCAATCAGCCACAATGAGTTGGAAATATCAATCCAATATCGTGCATCCCTAATAAAATTCCATTTGTGTTTCCCCGTTTAGCTGCAGTGTAGGGACAGTCACGATACTAAAATGACTGTGACTTGATTTGACTAACTCAGATGTCTGAAGCTTCATATTAGCTTCAGATAAACTTTTAAATACATTTTTACACAAAACGAGGACTTTGGATTTTGGAGGAAACTCTTAACATATAAGTGATGAGTAATATATAAGTTGTGCTCTGCAGTAACTCCTGTATCTCTCAGTATTTCTGTGTAGTGTCTCCAGCTGTAGTGCAATGATGTCAGTGAGCACAACTTTTGGTTTTAAGCTTGAAAAGAACTGACATCATGCCTCTGACCTATTCTGGACTAACTTTACTCTTATTAAACAAAAACAAAAGAACCAACATGTTAATCAGTGAGTTATAGAGGTGCTGGTCGGTGGATTTTGTTGCATATGGACAGAGCCAGGCTAGCTGTTTCCCCCTGTTTCCAGTCTTTATGCTAAGCTAAGCTAACCGGCTGCTGGCTGTAACTTTATGTTTAGCTTAAAGACATGAGAGAGGAATCAGTTTACTCATTTCACTCTCTGAAAATAATTGTAGAACTATTCCTTTAATGTCTAATTGACCAAAAAGCAATGATATACCTGTCACTGTCTCTTATCCTGTTTGAACTGTGTGTGTTTTTCAGAGCGCCCCCTAGAGTCAGAGGTAGTCTACTTTTCACTGAGGAGGACCTCCACACCTTCACACCAGTCCAACCACTGACGTCCTGCTGCTGGTCTGCCGGCTACAGACTTCTGCATATACATTATTTATGTCATTAGATGTTTGCTTTTGTGTTTCTAACAGGAACAGTTGTAACTGAATGTAGAGCTGCAACGATTGTCCAATAAACCAAAATATTCTCAGATGTGAATTATTTGCTGTTTTTCTTCGTCATAGATTTTTTGACTGTTAGTTGAACCTTAAAAAGCAATTTGAATACATCACTGTGGGATATTATAATATTTCAGACAGAATGATCAATCAGTTCATTGAGAAAATAATAAAATAATCATTAGCTCTGATTGAATGCTAATAAAATAATAGTTGTATTATCTCTGTTGAAATGAGGACACATTACAGTACAGATAACCATCAATCTTAGAAGTTATGTACGGAAGCCCTGAGAGAAAAAAAAATTCTGATGACCCATTTTCTAAGTCTGATTTCAATTGATTCTCTCTTGTGTTTATGACTTAAGAACAGGTGAATTTCGCCCACTAGAGGCTGAAGTGCAGCACTACTCCATGTTCTAAATAGGACTCAAAACATTCATGTTTTCTTCCAGGTGACAAAAGAAAGACATGACAGTAATGTTACATAACTTGCTAACACACAATAAACTGTATGTACCTTGTGTTTAATTCAATTCAATCTTCAATTTAATTTAATTTATATAGCGCCAAATCACAACAAAAGTCATCTCAGGGCACTTTTCACATAGAGCAGGTTTAGACCGAACTCTTTAGGGCTCATGGAGAAATTAAACTCACCTGGAAGTAAACATGGATGTTTTAGTCCTATTTAGAACATGGAGTAGTGCTGCACTTCAGCCTCTTATTGTTTCTTTATTGGCATTAGCTGCTAATTTAATGTCTGCTAGTCTTCCTGGGGTCCTTGCAAGAAAATGATAACAACAGACCACAATACAGAGTGTTATTGATAATAAATTAAAATAAGAAAAGAAATTACCATAAAATTAACAATAATGATAAACGAAATGAAAAAGCATAAAAAATCTAAAATTCACGCTCACTTTGAGGACTAAAGTAAAATTAAATTAAAATTTAAACTTTAAACAAAATTAAATTTACAGTTTACCCATTCATGAAATAAAATAATGATGATAATGAAATTTAAAAAAAAATAAAAAAGAAGATAAATATAGGAGAAAAACAAAAACATGAAAATACAACAGTCATCGTCATCTGCAACAATTCACTTTTCAGTATCTTTTTTTAGTCTATATTTATTCTGTATGAATCTTGTGGATGGTGGTAGCTTATAATTAAATATGACTCTATAGCACACTGTAGATTTTAGATTATTATTTCTAGGTTGAGGAAGTACCAGGTCGCCACCTAGTGCCTGTCTGGTGAAATGAGTGTGACTGTTTTCTATATCGACTAATAGATCAGATAAAAATGAAGGATTCCTTGACAATAAAACCTTCCTAAAAAATGAGAGAAGGCTTAGAAGGAGTCTGCATTCAACTGTCAGCCATGAGAGGCGTTTATACATAACAGTCATATTTGTTCTATATGAACTAACCTGGCAGCTCTGTTTAGTGCCAGTTGAAGTTTGTGAAGCTCCTGATGACCATATGATGAACAATATTCTAGATGTGACAAAACAAGTGACTGTACAACCCGATTAAAAGTAGAAGCAGGTATATATGTAACACATTTCCTCACAATAGTGACACCCTTACCCATTTTAGCCACTATATCATCAATATATCATCAATACTTCAGCCTCTGGTGGCCGAAATGAGTATTACAACAACAAACACCTTTAAAAATGATCCTGACAAAAAATGAATAAATAAATCACCTGTTCTTAAGTCATAAACACAGGACAGAAAACAATTTAGATCAGACTTAGACTTTTTTTCTTACCTGCCGTTAAGTTTTAAAAGTATAACGTGTTTCTCAAAGCAGCATATTCACACAGTTAAGAGCTTCTTAACTTTGGCTGTCTGTCTATGGTGATGCAGATGATCATGAACAAAAAGAAAATAACATACAGATTCTGGAAATATACCGACAGGAATGTTTCAGTCAGGAGAGATGAAGATATGAGAAGAAGAGACTCAAACTGACAGATCAGTTATTGGATTCATTTGTGAGTTTTTGTTTCATTTAATATCAAACGTCACCCAACAAAAAACATGATAACAATGTTCCACTGTGATGAATTTACATATATAAGTTCAGATGATGATGTTCTGTCTGTTAAAACTAACATGGAGGCGACTGTCAGCCTGGCAGAGTTAACACACACTGAGAGCTGCTTTGACTTCCTGTATTCTGAGTTATTGATGTTCTGTTGGTTTGTGGTTTATTTGCAGCTCAGACACACAGCAGAGATGTTTTCTGTTGTTTCTCTAACTGCAGATGTGTTAACATGGACTCTTTAAAACTTTCTGTTCATTTCTAGATTTACTTGAGTTCAGTCAAAGATTGTCTCCTGTGAAGAGTCTCCACTCGACTCATTTAGGAGCTTTGTAACATTTTTCAGACTGTGTCCCAAAATCTACAGCCTTGAGTCTGTAGTGTGTTCATACTGGAGAAGAGACTAAGTTCAGTTTACTCAAAGCAGACAGCGTGCAGACTGCATACGGTGGATGTCTGTCATGTCTGGAAGAAACCAGGCAGCGCTCATCACCTACCCAGTACCATCCCAACAGTGAAGCCTGGTGGTGGTAATATAATGCAGCATGTAATCGTCATAGCAGCTGGATGAAGGCACAGACTAATAACTGGTGTCAGTAAATCGTGAAAATGTGATAATATCACAAACTGTCTGCTGTTGTCAACAGACTGAACATAAGTGAATAAGTAGAGACTGAATTCACAATAAGGAAACAAATCTTAAAAACAACAATCCTTATTGTGTCAAAACAATCCCATTAAAAAACCATAAACAGAAGAACTTCAGTGTGTGAAAAGACTTCACAGGAGGTAGTAAAGATTTATTGATACTGCGACTCTAATTGATACTCTTATCAATTCTTCTTCATTACAAAAGAATTGTTTCTAAAAATATATTTTAAAAAAGAATACATTTGGAACAGGATAAGAATTGATTTCATATTTTAAATATAACAATATTGTTTCTAGAGCAGCAACAGTAAACAGTAAAGTCATTATAAGCTCAGTAACGTCTCACTAGAAATAAACTATCACTTGCATTGAAAGCACATTTTGATTAGAGCTGTAATGAACTCGGTATGAACAGGAGGAATGATTACAGCAAGAAAAAAAGGAAGAAAAAAAAACTGCAGGACACAAAGATTCAGGAGTTCAGAGATCTAAGACCTTTCAGACCTGCTGGGGGACAGCTGCTATATAGTGAACTTGTTGGTCACGACGTTGTTTATGTTGTCTATGAATCACAAAACCAACAAAAACAGCAAGAAGAAACACAGCAGTAACAGTTAGAACAACTGTCAGTCCAGGATTTCCTGCCTTTCCTTCATCCTTGTCTCCTCCATCCTTGTGTCCTTCAGTCCAGGTGTTTCCAGCTGTGTGACCTGCAGAGCAGAAACAGGTGTGAGGTATCAGCTGTCAGGTAGGTGATGACTGAAGAACTCTTCAAACTCATGTCAGACATTATCTACTGAACTCTGATCACATCACTCATCTCACCATCAACACCTTTATAAACACAAACAGCTGATCTGTGATGAAGCAGCTGCACTTCAAACTCACCTGAGTCTTCAACCTTCAGGTAGGTGGTGTTGATGAGCTCAAGTCCATTGCCGATCACAGAAACACGACACTCGTATGTTCCAGTGTCGTTGATGGTGACGTTCTTCAGAATCACAGAAGCGTCTCCGTCCTTCATCTCTGGATCTCTCAGCTGCACTCGACCACTAAAAGATGGATGCTGGAAGGATTCATATGGTCGGTTCTCTCTGAAGAAGAAGACATAACCATCTTTCTTCAGGTCAGGTCTGCTCCACTCTGACAGTGTGATGTTTGCATCTCTGGGACTCTGACACTGAAGAGTGACATCGTCTCCAGGCTTTACTGTCTTTGTCTCTAAACAAAAACAGAAAAAAGAGAGAAAAGCAGGAGGCAGAAGTAAGAGATACAGTTCATTAATTGTGAGCATTTGAAATTCAAACAGGTCCTTGTTGTAACACCCCAGCTCCTGAATCTTTATTTTAAAAGAAACAGAACTGCTGAAGCTGCGTTCAGGTCATGCAGTACATTTGGGGGGGGGGGGGGGGGGGGGGGGGGGGGGGCTGAAAACTCAGGTGTCTCCGTATTTTAGTGTGCATATCCTTACCTTCAGAACTCAGAGCAAAGATCCACATGCATGTGAAATAAATCACCCACGATGGCGCAAATGTTAATACAGCCATGGCAGGTCAGCCTGCCCTCGATGAAGCAGGAGACACAACTGTGGTCCGTGTCTCTCTCTATACTCTGTGCACAAGGGGGGGTTGGGGAGGGGGACAATAGAGAAGATGTATTCAGATCTCGAAAGTAGAAATACTGAAAATGTCAGCAAAATATTCTTAAATAGGCTAGTCTTCATTCAGATGTTACACTGTAATATATATGAATATATAAATGTGTAAAGAGAATTTTACTGTCGTAGTTGGTCATCTGGAGATATTTTATATTGGGTGATTTAATCTATAATGTATAAGTGCCATGTTTTAAATGCCCATATCCTCATATGAAAAATGTTAATTTGTGAAGAAAGTAACTGATAAATAGTGGAGTAAAAAGTTGAATATGTCCCTCTAAAGTGTTGTGGGGTAGAGGGAGGCTATAAAGTGAGTCAAATTGGAGTTACTTGGGAAAAGTATAGCTGCAAGTACCTCAATTCATCATAAAACACGTGAAATGTTGGTTGTAATGTGTTTTATGACGACCTTGAAGACACCACAAGCTGAACCACGTTGGTCCAAGCAGAGTGGGTGGGAACACCAACATTTACGCTGGCCGGTCCAAGATACCAGAAACAGCCCATCACACACGTATATACATATATATATATATAATATAAATATATACACACACACAAACACACAGAACGTACCTTCAGCGTTAGATGCCAAAAGAAATAACGTGAAAACAGTTATAAAGTATAAAGCAGCCATGGCGACAGAGCAAGATGGCGTTTAGCCTTTCTTCGTCTTCTTCCTGCCTTTAACATAAGACGTAAGACGTAAAATGTGGGCGGTCACCAAGGCTGCCATTTTTGTAGTTTTAGGACTGTTATAACTATCGTTGCACTTTTTGGAGGCTCTGATCTTAAGGTTTAACTGAACATTCAAGTAATGAACATATTCCTTATTCTGATCAATATTTTGTAAAATTAATTTCATTCATTTCAATTTAAAATTTGAACATATAACAGTTCTTCTCACTTATATATTTGACATATTTTTTATTGTAAATTTCTTTCTTTTAATACTATTTAGGATTACTTAATTTTTTGTGTATAATTTTGACTGTACTGCACTACAATACCAAGCTACTTGGCAATAAACCTGATTCTGGTTCTGAACTGTTTAAACTAGTCTGAAATGAAAAAGTGCTTTTTGCAGGTTGTTAAAACTCTTCCTTTCTCTGCTGTTGTCACATCTACGTGACCTCATCTTCAACGTGCACCCTCACATACACGTTTCTGCTGTGCTCTGCACTCTGCTTTCATCATTATGATTATTCTCTCATTCAGGCTAAATGAGAGCTGCAGGTTTACTGTAAGAGGAACTAAGGTCTAGTCATCAACTAAAATGGTCCTTTTAAGTCTTGAGGAGAAAAAATCACCTTCTGAGTTTTGCATTAAAATAGTTCTTCATTTGAGATAATGAGGGTTAAAATAATCTGCTTTTGAAGTTATGATTATTCATTCCTGTATGACATTACAACTATCAGCTAGTGGCGCTAATAGCTCCACTAGAACCTGAGTGTGGAGTTGGATAGCTGTTGTGAGTCCATATTATTTGTGCTTTGTTGCAATTGTTAAACTTTGAAGATGCCTTGTGAGTACTGAGAACAGCAACCGTCAGCTTTAACATTGTTTAACCAGGTTTGATTATACAAATCATATTGTGATGTGTTGTAAGAATATTTCATTTATATAAATTGTTTGTCCTTGTTTAACCTTGAAGATGACCTAGTACCCTGCAACCTGCTACCATTTTAGGCTACATAATATTTTTATAAATATAATTTCAAATATGAAATAGCCATTCTTCCAATAATCATTTCCTGGTTTTCACAGATCCCTCAATCTAACTAATCCAGACTAATGCAGGTGGCTGTTTCTGACTTAATCCAAGAGGTTAGTTGGAGTAGAAATGCACGAATTTTTTATTTTTTATTTATTTTTTTTTTAAAAAGTTTGCTTCCTTATTTTAAAACATAACCAGGCGCCCATGAACAGCACTATATAAATAAAGTAGTTTAAGTGCATTTCCTCGTCTATAGCACACATCGGCACAATACACCTGTATTCCCCAAACGCCCTCTGGCGTTTCAGAGGGTTACAGCAACGAAGCGCAAGTATAACCGAAGCTTCACTCACCTGCTCATAGTCCAGTCATGAAGAAAACTCAGCTTCCAGCAGAGATTTGGAAGAACATCCAGTCTTCCTGGTTGCCCTCCCCCGACAACCAGCCTCCTATCCGGATCCACCCCTCCGTGTTTGTCGGCATTATTACCCGAAGTCTCTATTTTACAAACTCCACAGAGATTATAAACCCAAACAATGGAGGAAATCCCTCCTCTGTAGACAGAATATGTTAATTAACCCGCAGAAGTTCCCCTTCTGTGGAGGACCAGCTGTCGAGGTAACACAGTCACAGGCTCCGGAGAGGACTGATCTCACACGTTCAAAGTCCAATGATTTGAGTGTTGACTGTGGGCGGGTTAAACAGTCAGTTCATGATACGGACCTACCGGCATACGTTACTTTAGCTACTGTCATGAAGGGGAACTGCTCCTCTGTAAACTCTCTGTTTCATATTTAAACATAATGACCACTTTCAACCATGAGTTGACGAGTTAAACATCCATAATATACACCTCATAAAATCAACAAGGTGTAGATACTAGTCTTCCAGACGGTTCCAGTCATTTTACTGCTTTGTAACTAAAGTATATTTACTCAAGTACTGAAGTACAAATTTAAGGTTCTTGTATTTACTGGAGTATTTCCATTTGATGCAACTTTATACTTCTACTCCACTACAAGACAGCTATAGTTACAAGGTATTTTTGAATATTTGTGATAAACAGAAGGATTAAGTGATCATTTATGGGTTGAGAAAGTTCTCCTATTTCTTGAGCTAAATAAACTATTTTTAATAGTGGTAATTTATTAAATAGTTAATTGTACTACTATTGTATCAGTAGATGCATTGTCACAAAGTAGAAAACTGTTTTTCTGAGCTCATGAAAAGTTGACTTTAGAGATACGTAGTTCTCACAGGACAGTGATGCTGCAAACATATGATGATCTTATAAAACATGATGCACTGCTGTAGATTAAACTACCCAACAGTACATAGAGGTAAATATAATCAGTACAACCTTCAACATCTACAGCAGTAAAATGCAACACACACATTAATGTAGCAATAATATTAGAAATATCATATATAATAATAAAACACTGACAGGGACAATTGTTCTGCAGACAAGTACTTTTATTTTTCATTCTTAAAGTAATATTTACATACTTTTACTTAACTAAGGTTTTAAATTCAGGACTTTTCCTTGTAGTAGAGTATTTTCACTGTATTGAACGGTATTGCTACCTTTAGTTAAGGGTCTGAATACTTCTTCTACCACTGAGTATCGATATGTGACAGGGTTGGTTTCAGAATGTAAGCCTGTAGTTAATGTAAGTCCAATGCCATTGTAGTGTTAGTTCAACCACATGAACACTATTAGAAAAGTTTCACAAATTACAGAGTATTTGAGTTTATGTGCAGAGACAGAAACTTTATCTGGCACCTGGTAGGTCTGCCATGAGTAAAACTAGACCTATAAACAATTACATAGCAGGTCCATACAAACCCCCTGTACAGGTTCAGCATCCTCACTTCAAAGAGGATGAGAGTGAGAGGGGAATAAAAGTAGAAAAGACAATCACATAGCAGGTTTACACAAACAACAATACCGCTGTTATAAATTAACCAAAAGCCCTAAAACTGTCTTTCTTCTCAGATTTGCTCTCTTTCTCATTCCAGTCTGATTATTCGGTAAACATGTTTCATCTCTTTGTTCAGTATGTTGGCGGCCAGCGTGTCTCAGTCACCAGGGAACAAAATGTGCCAACCACAAAGAGAGAAAACAACACACCCAGATATGCAAAGAAACATGTTATGATGTTATCAGCTCAGCAGAAAGTGAAACACGTTGCCTCCACATTTATAATTCAAAAGATGCTTTGTTGGAGTTTCAGGTTGAGCAGGTTTTATTCTGCTGCACACAGACATCTGTTTAATAAGACAGGAATACTTTTTATATCATATTATATTATATTATATTATATTATATTATATTATATTATATTATATTATATTATATTATATTATATTATATTATATTATGTTACAGTATAGTATAGTATAGTTTAGTTAAGCATACTTTGAATCTGCATCAGGCTGCTTGCTGTGAAGTTTTTATTGGCTCATATTGCTGCTGTTTCTCAGTCCAGTTCTACTGTCAATGTTGTATTTTTATTTTCTCTTTGACTGTAATTTTATTCTTGATTTTATTATTTAATATTGACTAATGAGAGGTTTGTCTGTATTACTTATTTTTATGTTGCTGCCTGTCTTGACCAGGACTTTAAATCTTTTTTTTTCCTGAAAAAAATGAAGGTAAAATAAAAATAAATAAATAAACAAAATGGATCATTGATGAAAAAAAATATTTGTTTGCAGCCTTACAGGCAGATGGAGGAGCTGTCAGGACCAATATTAGACTTTTGGGGTCTCTGGTGATCTGGACTTCCTTTGGATAACAGGAACTTCCTGTAATGTTTTCAGTAAAAAAATGTGTTGTTATCTTCAGTCTGACGCTCTGCTGAACTGTATCACTGATGTGATCTTCAGATATAACTGGTCAGGTCAAATTTTTTTAACATTCAGTGCATAACATGATCTGCATTCATATGAAGTCACATAAGTTAGTTCTGCTTCAGAAAGACTGAATCATGTTGTGTTTTCTGTATTTTAGTGTCGTGTGAAGAAACAAACAAACAGGATTCATTTCGAACAAGACTGATCTGTTGTCAGAGTTTTATTGTAGCTAAAAACATCAGCAAAGGTCAGAAGATGTGAGCTGGAAATTTCCAGAGTTACAGTTAAAGATCATAAACCATGTTCTCTTTCTATTTTACTATATATATATATATTTACATATACATATATATATCTAGTATAGTTCTATTTTACTATATTTATTGAATTTTTATTAGGACTCAGGATTCAAAAGTCAGCAGAACCTGCCTTATTCATGACTCTATTTATCACTAAGAGTCAGACTAGACTGTGAACTCCCTGCTGTCAGAGTAATGCCCTAAAGATCAACTGGCAGTGTAGATAATAAATAACTGTGTGGTACAAAGTTCAGGTGTGTCAGACTTTGAGCTTGTCTGAACAGGTTTAATTGCAGGTAAGATGAGATGTGCAAACAGAATCAACCACTCACAGCGTTTCTGGATTCACTTCTGCAGAAAAGAGACTTACTGCACCTGAATAATATACATTTGAAAATAAAAAATATATTCAATTCTTATAAAATATTTTATTATATTATTTAAACTTCACATGCAGGATGAACTAAATGTTTTCTGTCATCAGATACTGATGTGTTTAAAGCAAAGAGAAGATGGACTGTTTTAAGATATTATATCAAAGTGCTTTTATTTAGACTTAGACTGAAGACGTCTAATCTGTCTCACATTATTAAATTGGATCTATACACAGAATTCTGTATGTTGCACTTTTCTGCACAATGTTCAGTACATTCAACTCATTTACAGACATGTTTCTACAAAGAAACTTACTTTTTTCTACAAGCTCATTTACAGCGGTTTATGGTTTGGTTATGGAGTTTTACACTGAACGACACTGAAATATCGACAGGACGACATGATGATGAAACAATCAACAAACAAAACCTCATGCAGCCCAAATATCTGCAGCCAAAGCTGGTTCAGAAAGAGCTTTTATTTTTCAAAGAACATTTTAAAAAAACCAACATTTACAGCTGAGTTTTAGCGCTGATATGGATGCATCTGCAAATTTATATTTCAATTGTTTTTCGACAACATGTGTTTTGATGACAACATGTGTTAGATGATGAACTTTGTGTCTTTGGTAATGTGAGATATTAACAGAGATACATATTGTGCTGTGTACAAAACATAGTTATTAGTTGACAACATAATATTTTTTGTTGTTATTTTTTTATTAAAATTAATCGAATCAATCTTTTCCAGTCTCAGTCAATACAACCTCTTCAAACTGTGCTGCAGCAAGATGACTCACCAACTAGAGTCCACATATCTCCTGTTTTAGCATCTCGACACTGGTTCCCTGTATGTTTTTGAATTGATTTTAATATTTCAATGATTACTCGTTCTGTTTCCTCTTTTGAATCTCTTTAAAAACACTTTTTTAGAATCATTTTCTGTTGAATCAGTTTATTCTTTATGTTTTCACTCTGTGTTTCAGTAGTTCATGCATTAACAACACTTGTAATTATTACTGTATCAACTCTGTATCAACTTTTATATGATATTTTTATGGTAATTTCTCTTCTTGTCTTTGTAAAGCACTTTGTAACTTGTTTTTGAAAAGTGTTACATAAATACAGTTGTTATTTATTACTATTTTTAATCTCGTTGCAAAATGTTCTGTTTTAATTAGTTATTATTATTGTATCTGTTATGATTATTATGATTTATTATTATTGTTGTTGTTGTTGTTGTTGTTGTTGTTAGTAATATTATCATTATTGTGCCGAAAAAGTATCTGGGTCTCAGAGTCGTAACAGCTCCAGTTCCCAAACTTGGCAGACTGGTTGGAAATCTCACCCACTACTCAGAAAAAACAAATTATGCTGATTGGCCAGATGATGAATTCATAATTATTTTTGTGGATTCCAGGGTCCAGGGCCAACACTCGGTAGGGGCCCTGCTGGGTCCGCAGGCGAAGCAGGAATAGGAGAGTTTAACTCTCTCAGCTTCTTCTATTCATTCTCTATGGTAGTGTTTATCACTGTGGGTGTAATCCCCGCTCCGACCACTATGTGGCTTGCAATGGCAGAGTGGTGCTGTCTGTATTTCTGCTTGTTGACTCTGCGGGAAGTGAAAACCGCAGAAGCAGTGATTCAAAGTTTATGACTAACTTCGCTGAAAACTTTATCCAAAATATGAGATATTCACGTCTTTTTATGTTTGTGGTGAATGAAACTATCCAAACTCACTTTTCTATGTGTTGAGTGGGACATAAACACTGATAAGGACTAAGTGGTTGGCAGGTTTGCCACCATGAAGGAGAGGAGGATGAAGTTTTAAAAGGGACCGTGAAATGTACAAAGTTTGTTAAACTGTTCAGATTATTTTCTTCCATGGAGGATGGAGAAATACACAAATGGACTAACGTTACACCACATGCTGTCCTCAGTGCTGAAACATTTGGCAACCTGTTTTCTATTTTGTTCTTCAGAACAAGATTGTCTCAACGCGGCTTCACCCAATGCTTTTGTAGACATAGGCTTGCATGGCTCAATAACAATCGGTGATTATGGAGAGGATATATCAGCTATTGTACAGTTATGAATTTTAAAATGACTGTTTTAGAAAGGCCCCTTAAGAATGCTCCGCCCCTACGTGTATCAGTTGACCCGCTCCAACCCCACCACCAAACCTGTGTTTGGGTGCTGACACACACACACACACACACACACACACACACACACACACACAGAGGTTTACAACAGACTCTTTGGATGATCATTTAAATATCAGCTTTTCCTACTAATTGTCCTCAATTGTACTGAGAAAACCAAATATTCAAAACATTTTTCATGTGCAAATTACAGGATATGTTATATATATATATTACTGGATATGAGACCATATGCTTATGACAGCGGATCAGCAGGTAGAGCTCCTGTACAATTCCATCAGGGCATCAAGTAGATATTACATTTTGAATACACAATGCTATGTTATAACTAAGAGGGACAAGGGAAATTTTTATTAGATGACACCATACAGAACTATTACGTAACTACATGTGCAAATTACAGGCGGGTGGAACAACAGCCTGAGTTTGGTTCAGTTTCAGAGCATTTTCTGCCGTCTAATGGTCCACTGTCAAGTTTCTCTGGGGGAACACTGGAAACTCAACAGGCCAAGATGAGACGTCTCCTTGTCTGTTGTGGACATGTAATCCGTAGTACCGCTGATGACTGTGACACCGTCTCCTCTCCATTTGAGGACGTCTGTAGTGTGATACTGGACCACAGTTGCCTGCCAACTCACTTCAGGGGTCTGACGGAGAATGCACTGGTGTATGTAGGAGGGTTTGTTGTTTGACAGGTGATGAAGCAGCTTTCATGCAATGTGTGCAGAAACAGTTTGGTGTCTGATGTTGTACCAGCATCATTTTCTGAACGTTACCACCTAGCCACCTACCTTGAAGAACAATGGAGGCCTGATGATTCCATCTGTAGGTATTATCAAGGAGATCTGCTCAGCAGAGCACTTCATTCAACAAACCACAAACATTTCATCAGCAGCTCATCAGTGCAGCGTTTCTCTTGTCAGTCACATGATGGTCCAACGTAGGTTCAGAGGATGTGTTCAATCTTGGTGACCATATTATTGAAACTCAGGACGACTTGGATAATCATCACTTTTGCATCCACTCATTAGTTGTCAGCAACTTCCACAAGTTGAAGCAGTACCACATTTCCAAACTTCACACTGCAATTACAAAGTGGCAGCTTGAGAAAGACGCTTTGTAAAACTGTTTCAAGGACATTAATCCTTAGAACAAAAGGTGTTCACATGTTGCTGAGAAGTGTGAGATAGAGAGAAACTGAGTTTGTCCAAGACAGTGAACAACTTTGACTCTTACCTAGTTGCTCTTGAGCTCAATTATTTAGTGTTTACATATGACTGTACTGTATATCTGAAGATTGGTCTTGACGCACTACATCGTATGCAGTAGGGATGTGCAGAGAGCCCAGTATATGTATTTATATCTATATTTGTTGAGGCAGCAAAATTCTTTATATTTGTATTCAAATAAAAGTGGAAAAGTTTTTCTTACGCTTTTAATTAATTAATAATTTAATTTTAAAATAGAAGTACAAACTTGTTTTCAGGACTACAACTTGTCGTTTTATTTTCGGCATTTGAGGTTCAGCTTATGTTGACATTAATATTTCATACTATTATATATATTATATATAGATTATATTTTGTACATTAACATGACTTACAGACTTGTTAGACACATTTATTAACAGCAACTCCAGTGTCTAATGTTCTTTAATTCATGAGGTTTTGCTGTTAAACACTTTACATAAGTGTTGAACTTTACTCTGATGTTTAATATAAAGAATATATATATTAAACTTATTTCACTATAGTTTTCTCTTTAGCTTTATCTCCAATATAACTGAATAGGTCCTCCTTCCATTTGTTGTTATATGAAATATCAGACATGAGTTGCAGTAGCAGTATCATTACTATGAATATTAGTATTAAAAGTGTTGAACTAGCAGCAGTTCTAGTAGCTCTAGAAGCAGTACTGCATCAGTCACAGTACTTGCAGTAATAATAAGAATATATTCTTCTTTTCCAGAGAGCGATCCAGCTGCAGTGCACTCAGCAGACGTCATTTATGGACAAATATTCATCAGAACTGAGTGAATTTGCTGCAGTGTGGGAATTTGATGAATACGATGTATTTATTCACTATTTGATTGACAGAAGTGGTGCGTTTGGCTTGGACTTGGATTCCAGTGAACACAGTGGGCTTGTGGGCTGGTCTGTGTTCAAAGTCACTCCCTGATTCACTCATTCACCACTCAGAACATAACATGCACTCAGTAGTTTATAGTTTGCAGTGAACTGAGACTGAGACAGTCATTAATAACTGTTGAAATTGTCACATTAAAATCAACATTTGCATTTCAGTGTTGTCCAGCAGAGTGCAGCATACACCTTCTAGTTTTCATGAGGAGCTGCAGGAGAGCTTTGTCTTTTTTTTGAGAGGCAGATGCATCATCAAGGCCAAAATAAAACATATATAATCAGAGCTTATGGGTGCTGAGACCATGCCCCTAGGAACAGCGAAATGACTCAAAGTCTAAAGGAGCCACATGATTAAATTATTTCATCTCATTCATGCAATCAAGTAGCCAACTGGAAGTCTGCCGGCTCGGCCTGTGAAGGTCTAAGACACACTAGAGAAGGTCTCTCTGAAAGTCCAAACAGAGCATAGGAGTGACATTAAACGACAAAGAAACAGAGAAGTTAGAAGTTACAAAAGCACAGAGAGACATTTAGAAACACAACTTCACCTGAGAACACTTAATTTTATTTTTTATTTTTTCCTGAACATTTTCTGAGTAATTTGCAGGTATTTAATGGCTCAGTTTTAGGACATTTTACACAAAGGTGGTGTTATTGGTACAAATGATAAGAAAATGCAGAAAGGTGTTTAGTTAGGAAGCACCCCTCATTACATTTTGGTTGATACGTAGTTGTATAATAGATTCTTAACAATTCTTTAACTGACAGAAAATATGTAGTTTTCTGTTTGTAGTTTTGTGTGTCAAACGATAAATTACCATATTAGGTTGTTAACCGAAAACACTACAAAGAGTGAGCGTCTGTTGCCAACCTGTCTTCTCAAGACTTTATTTTATGGATCTCCTCATTTCCTAAAATTAGCTGCTGTGTGAATGTTCATTAGGACATTTATTTAAAAAGGTTATGCAGTTTGGTAGCATGCAGGAAATGTGCTCATTGAAGAGTTTATAATACATAATATGTTAATATGTAGTTTGACACAAAAACAAGTATTTTCTGTCAATTAAAGAATCAGAATGTGATCCATTTGGTCGAATAACATTAGGAAAGTCTAAAAGAGTTGCATGATTATATAATATTATTACATCTCATTCAAGCAATCAAGTAGCCAACTGGAAGTCTACCAGCTCGGCCAGCGAAGGTCTCAGACAAACTGGAGAAGGACTCTAGCATGCTCTATGGGTTAACATCTGGACATCTCTTAAGCTCCAGATGAAATAAAAACACTTGTTTTCACCTGAAACTTCATAACTCTTCCTAAATTGAGCCAGAATATACAAAAGTGGAAATATTTCAACGGTTACACTTAAAATGTTCTTCACATTCAATAATAGAGAAAAAAGAGAAACATGCTGCAGTCACATCTTTATCAACTAAAGTATTAGTTGATAATGATGTTTAGACATTTACAGCACTTCAAGGTTCAGGAAAGATGTTGGTTAAATATTAAAAAGTAAACACTGACTTCACTGGCATTCATGTGGTGTCGGAGTAATTGGAAGAATGAGTTTCCGACTGGGAAAACTCAAAACCCCTCAAGTTGAAACAACAACTCAGAAAGTCAGTGGAAAGTTTGGTACACAACTTGCTGAAAGTTTGTCTACGCAGAAACATGATGGATGAAAGTAAATGTTTGGTTGATAGCAAGAAACTTTTACTAATTCACATATTTCACATCAATTTTTTGCTCACGTGTAACTTGTAATATGGTTTTAGGTTGTAACTGTGTCCATGTAAAGTTATGTATTAGCATTAATGCTGATAACAAGTCAGCATTAATGGTTTGATTTAGTGCTTTTAGGGAACGTACTGGTGCAGCAACAAATCTGGGACAAAATTCAACACATCTTCTTAGTAACGTCCATGTTGTTTCCACATTACGACTTAAAAGCTCATAAACGCACTGAAGTGAAAGAACGACTTCATCCGAGGAGCACATGAACGCAGCAACAAAAGTGTCAGGTGTCAAAGTCATGTGACTTGTTGTGACAAATCACTCCCCCAGGACTGCCTCCTCCTGCTTATGACATTTCACCTCCTCTGAACTGTGAGTCGGAGGGATCAACAAAGTTTTCTCTTTTTTTATCTGGTTGACATTCATGTGCTGCTGAGTCCTCTGAACCGTAACACACACACACACACACACACACACACACACACACACACACACACACACAGAAAGATAAAAAGTGTCCTTTCAGCAGAGTTGTTTCATTTTGATGATGGAGACTTTTGCATATTATAAAACTTAACACTGAAAACAAAGTTTTGCAGGTAATTGATCAGATAAGAACACATTACCAGATGGTGGCGCTAGATGAACTCTGCACTGTGTGTTTTATTAAACCTGCACAGCTGACGAGTATCAACAGGTTCAACAGCTCAGCTTCAGGTAGACAACTAAACAGGAAGTCTGGTTATAAACATAAATGAATATATAACATGAATCCAGCTCATCTACATTATGAACAAAATCTTTATCAAAACAGGAAACATGTTAAAAAGTATAGATATTTAATAATGAAAAATTAAATGTCAACAAATACACAGTGCAGTAAATATATTATATGTTACAAGTTCAGAATGAAGCTCTGGGTACAAACTGATGCAACACATTTATTCACAGGGGTTAACTGTGAATAAATGTGTTGTGCAAAACTGTGCAAAACATATTTAAAATAGTTGTCAGCATGTTATTCATATCATTGTAGTGTTAACTCAGCTTGCATCAGCTCTATTATCTCTGAACTGTGAACTTTAATAACTTTAGCTTACAGTCCTGCTTTAAAGTTCTCAATGAACTTCACTTACTTCAAACATCCCATAAACAACACTACAAATACCTGCATCTGCACCTGAACATTTCCTACACAATACAGAAACAACAGATCATACACATTGAAAACATCACGTTATAACAGTGTTTACAGTATAAACTACTGTAGACAGTCTAACATTGGCTGGAAAACACAATAAAACTCACTTTCCAGTCTGCATCTCTACAGACTCACAGCAATAATCTCACTCTTACACACTCTGAACACAAATAACATTACTTACACAACACAGTAAAATGCTATTAAATAAAACTGAAGTGAAAATGAAATAAACTAGTTTTTATCACTTGCATTAGTAGAATAGTTGCAGCTCTAATTATGAAGGGATCCTCTAATGCTCAGTATGAACAGGAGGAATGATTACAGCAAGAAAAACATGTTTACTGATGAAAGTCCGACCTTTTAGACCTGGTTCCAGTTCAGAACATGTTACTGCTGTAAAAGCTGCAGGACACAAAGATTCAGGAGTTCAGAGATCTGAGACCTTTCAGACCTGCTGGGGGACAGCTGCTCTATGATAAACAGGTCGGTCAGGACGTTGTCTACGTTGTCTATAAATCACAAAACAAATAACAGCAACAACAAGCACAGCAACAACAGGCAGACCAACTATCAGTCCATGATTTCGTTCCTCCTTCTTTCCTTCATCCTTGTCTCCTTCATCCTTGTCTCCTTCAGTCCAGGTGTTTCCAGCTGTGTGACCTGCAGAGCAGAAACAGGTGTGAGGTATCAGCTGTCAGGTAGGTGATGACTCACCTCTACAAACTCTACAAACTCACCTGAGTCAGTAACATTCAGATTGATGGTGGTCATGAGCTCCTGTCCTTTGCTTTTCACAGAAACACGACACTCGTATGTTCCAGTGTCGTTGATGTTGACGTTCTTCAGAATCACAGAAACGTCTCCGTCCTTCATCTCTGGATCTCTCAGCTGCACTCGACCACGAAAAGATGGATGCTGGAAGGTTTCATATAGTCGGTTCTCTCTGAAGAAGAAGACGTAATCATCTGTCTTCAGGTCAGGTTTTCTCCATGCTAACAGTGTGACGGCTTCACCTTTGGGACTCAGACACTGAAGAGTGACATCATCTCCAGGCTTTACTGTTATCTCTGCAAGATTTCAACAAAAACAGAAAATTCACAGAAAAGCAGGAAATAAAAGTTAGTGATACAACTCTCTGTCTGTGTGTGTGTGTATATATATACATACAAATATATATATATATATATATATATGTGTGTGTGTGTGTGTGTGTGTGTGTGTGTGTAAAGAAAATCTTTACTTAATAGGATAACTTTCATATAATAATGATGTTATAATAATAATTGAAATGATTTCAGTTGGTTTCAGTGAATGTGATGAAATATGGTGTTTGAGGAGAACATCATTTATTACATGATTAATTATTACATGTTTAATGTAACATAATACATGTTGTTCCTTCATATGAAAGTCTGTCATGTTTCTGTCGATGCAATAAAAGGAAAAAAAGAGGAAATGTGTCACAACTCTTTATCCTGACAGTTATAAACAAACAACACAATTAGATAATAAATCATTATAAATGATATAAGATATAAAAACTATAAAAATAATTAATGAGTTCATATCTGAGTAGATTTGAACCATATTTTCAGTTTGATTTTAAAATGCTGGATGCAGCACAGGGAGAGGTTTCCAAATATCTACTGCTCTCTAAAACAGTTGAGTTTAACAAAGTGGCTTAAAGGAGGAAAAGCTGCTCCATGAATCTGAGACACAAGTACCATCTAAAACTAATCAATAACTGATATCTATCAATGATATGATGGAGAGATGGGGTTGGGAGCAATTTGTAACACAACGACTAGAGTTTAATATAAAACATGAACAACCACTGCTATTAATATATACAGTATGTACATGTATATACTTATATTTTTAATTAAGTTACTATCAACAATAAATTGACAAATCATTACTGGTTATATTTTATGACATAAATATTGTTTAAAAATATAATTTAGACAGCCTTCTCATTCCAAAAGAGCATTTTCATTTTTCAGCATGATCACCATGACAACCGCTGTGTGAATTTCACCAATCAACACCTATTTTTATTCATATTTAGCAGTAACACAATAACAGTGGATGTAATTATCTGTGTTCATGATGTCACCTGCACAGCTGCTCACACTGTTAAAGATACTCAACTGATATTTATTCTGAGCTTTAACAGTTAACTGACAGAAACAAATCTTCATCAGAGCCTTGATAGAACCAGAGATGCACCGACACTGATATCAGATATCAGATATCGGTCCCATACTGACTCAAATAACTGGATCAGGTATTGTTGACAATAGACCAATCTGGTATCAGATACCATTATTTTATTTTAATAAATAACAATTCAGTAAATTTATATCTATGTATTTATTTGTTACATTTTGTCTTACAAAGTTAGGAAAGTTATGTTTAAGTCAAGTCAGATGTTGCCTTAAACATAAAGAATGATTCCAGTCTCTTCCACACAGTGATGCATACAGCTTATTGATTAAACACTAGTATCAGATCAGTGATCGGTATCGGCCGACACCCAAAGTCCAGATATCGGTATCAGGAATGAACAACATACTGACAGCCCCTCTAATATTATACTGATGGATAAAGTCATGAATGACTGAGAAATATAATATAATGTAGTAAGAATGTAAAACATGAAATGTTACAGTGACGTTAATGTAAAATAAGTTTACTGTCTGTATATATGATGCAGGACTTAATTATGATTAAATATATAGCTCAAATACTTTTTAACTTCAACTTATGTTGTCAGTATTTTGAATGATTGAGTATCTCTGCTTGTTGGTTCAGTTTTGCAGGTTCTTTGCTTTCATTTTTCACACAGTTGTTGAACAATACGTCATATTTCCTGCTGCTTTCATGACACGGAACAGAATCATAACCAATAACTAAAGGAAGTCATGTGATCCTGTTCAATGCTGTATTCTGTAATGTGTTTCCTGTCCGTCCTGCAGAGGGATCCTCCTCTGTTGGAATTTTTCCTCATTTGAATGGAAGATCAGATAACAGAGGATGTTGTATTACTGTACTGACTGTAAAACCCTCTGAGACTGATCTGTGATGTGTGATATTGGACTGAACACAACTCAGAAACTAGTAACTATGGTAACAAACTGATCTGATATAAATAATCAATAAGGTTATTTAAGGGATGATAACTGGTCCTCACTTCAGTGACGATGCCAAACACCATCAAACCAAAAGAAGAGCAACAATAACCTGAAGACAGCAGCAGCCTAATGTTTGTCTGCGAGGAAATATGTGAATAATATTAAATCTAATATTGTTATGATCTTTATCTCCCGACATAAACCTCCATAATGACTCATCATATTCACTTGATAAAAATGAGGAAATGGAACTGCGTGTCTGTTCCGCCATCAGCCGCCATTAGCCTCTGAATGAGGGAGGAAACAGAGTCTGAAACCTGCCAGCGAGCAGAATAAAAGTTGTTTTTCCAGCACAGTAACTTTAACCTGCAGCTGAACCAGTTACAGAGCTTTCAGTAAATGTAAATCACACACAGCTTACCTGTAGAGACAGTAAAGGACAGGAAACAAGCGAGGAGACACAAAGAGAAAGTCAACGTAGGCATCTTTCTCTTCTTCTCTTCTTCCATAGTATTTAATGGCTGTTAGTTTCCTGTACAAATACCATTCATTGATGAAGTCCAGACCTGATACGCTTAAAGACTATTCAACAGTTAAAAGTTGGTAAGTGGACCTTGATTTCTGATAATTTTGTCATGTTGCCACTAGCAGTTCTAGTTGCCCTCTGACGGAATACTTTCGTTTTCTTTGTGCACCTAAACTGTATGGTGAGAAAGCGTCATGACGTCACATCTCTGCCGCGCTCATGTGACAGAGGAATGATAGTAAAGATCAGAAACATTCCCATGTTTATGTCATAAAACAACTCAAGACAGTTGAATGATTACAGTGTTGACTGAATGAGGGTTAAGTTACTGAACACTGACAACAACATTGATCCTCGACTCCTCCTGTCCACATGATGAAGAGGGTAAGAGCCAAGATACTGAACCCCAAACTGTACCCTCTGTTCAAAGCTGCGTTCAACTTTGATAACAGGATAAACAAATATACAACGCATTATTTTGTTTTTCCATTTTTCTTGTGAATTAAAAAACTCTATATTATAATATAAAACCTAAGTTATCTGCCCCTGCTGCATCTGAGATAGATAGATAGATAGATGAAATCAGATGAAATTAATTCATCAAGTAGCGCAATATTTTCACTCTCAGCGATGTGAGGTTCATACTTGTCTACATAGATGTGATCATATACAACAAAATAAAAGGTTAAATGTTAATGTCACATGGCAGGTTTAAATCCCCCAAAGCTTTCAGTACCGTGGAAAGCGCCACTGCAACACACATGCCAATATACATAGGGCCTTAATTTAATCATTTAATATCTATCTATCTATCTATCTATCTATCTATCTATCTATAAACAACAGATGCAGTTAATATAGATATAACAATAAAATCAAAAAACAAGCTGTTTTCTAGTTTGGTTTTCTATTCCAATTACTGATTTGAAGACAAAAAAAGCAATAAAAAAACCCAAAAACAAACAATTAATTAAATGAGTCATGAAGATGCTTTGATATGTGGCCTCTAGATGTTGCTGTAGGACATCAGTCTGACACATCAGAGTCTATTCATAAAACTACATATTAGACATCTTTAAATCATCAAATTAGAGGCCTTTTAACAAAACATAATAATACAAACAACCCGGTATAACTTGGATTCAAAATAAACAGGATGCATATTATGGTGTTGAATGTATTTAAAGAGGATATGAAAACAAAGTGAATATTGTATTGAAACAGCAGTTTTGAAAGCTGTGAACAGTCATGAGGTTCGTTAGATGGAAGTGACTCAAAGTGTTCACTTCACTGTCTGATGACACAATAGTTTTTCTACTATCTATCACTTCTGTCACCTATGAAACAAAAAACACCTCCAAACACCCTCATATAAAAGCTGATATTTAATGAAACTCTAACCCTCAAATAATAGAACAGGTATGACCAGCACAGACAAATCATGATCGTTGTTAATAAAGATCAGGTTGAAAAAAACAAGAACAAAACAATAAAACCATTAAAATGACACATTGATTAATGGCAGTTTGCACAGTAATAATTCTTTCAGTACAACATCAGTCATGTTATATTCACTCTGCTGCTCTTCCTTCCTCTTTTTAACTCAAGAAATATTGTTTTTAATAATTTGTTTATGCAGACATTCCTCTGTGCCATTATTATTGGCCAATCTTAAACTACTATTCATGAAACTCAACTCAACACTTCCTCTATATTTTTCATTTTAAAAGCCTCCCAATAAAGGGAAGGCTGTAAGACTTTTAATGTGAAAAATCAGCAAGAAGTTTTGAGTTTTATTTATGTTAGCTTAACGTTGTTTGAGAGAAACAGCAAAGTGGAAAGACAGAAATAATGAATGAGTGAGACTGTTGTTTAAATTGAATTATTGCTGTGGAAGAGGACATTATACTGATCTTATTATGACATCAGGTAAACATGGAGGAAATGTTCAGTTTGTATTAATAGCAAATTAAAACAGGAGCAGATCAGAAAACATGGAGGCTTCATACAGACATTTGATCAGCTTGGTCCTCTGCAGTTGATGTAAATAAGGCTTCAGACACTATTTGAACTAGTTAAATAGTATCAATCATTGATGGTTCATCTCTGTGCTAATAATATAAACTGCTATAAATGAGCTGTTTCCTGCTAACTGCTGGAGAGTAAACCACACAGCAGCATTCTCACCTACAAAGGAAGGAAGTTGGGTTTAACTGCTGTGACCAAACTAAGTTGTTCTCACATCACCGAGAGGCAGAATGGACCAAACATCTCTTCAGTGTCTGCTCTGTAAGTACAATCTGTACTGTCCACATTTAAATGATTATACTTATAGCAGTCAGCTGAGTTATAGGAGAGTGGTGGTGAGATACACAGTCATTTATGATACATGTATCACTGTATAAACTGAGATGAAGAAATCCAAAAATATAATTATAAACTGTGTATATAGAGTCTGAATAGGATCTTACATTGATACCTTTAGTTACTTGGCTTGTATAACAACATAAACAGTAAAAATGTTTTTGTAGGGATTTTAATTGACTTGTTGACCCATTTGAACACAAAACAACTACAGAGTTCATCAATATATCTTCAGTATGAGTCTAAATCCCTAAATTACACGACCAAGTGGAATAGTAACACAGTGCTACACTAACTGATAATATATTTACCAATGTTAATAATAAGTGACCATTTATCAGTCTTTGCAACCCTTCAGAACTGTATCAAAACACAAGGTGCAATCAGTTATTTTGAAGACATAATGAAACAAGATTGAAGCCTCTGAGACATTTATGTCCATAATAACCACTCTTTATGAAAAAAAATGTCCTTCAGTAAAGAAAGTAGTGAAACAGAAATTTGCTGAAAAGCCGTGGTTAACTAAATTAACTAAATACAAAATGCTTGCAAAATGAAAAATACATTATACAAAGAATTTTTGAAGATCAAAAGAAGAAAGAGAACAAACATACAAGACATATGAAGCAAACTCACAAGTGTTATGAGAGGCAGCAAAAGTTTGAGATATTTAAAAGATTATTGTAGGAAGATAACGATTATTGGAAAACAGCAGAAATAATTTTAAAAATATATGAACAGTATTGAATGACATTGTTAAAAAATTGAACTATAAAAGCAGATTGCCCAATTATTTACTGACAAAGAATAAAACAACTATTAATGATATGGATTTAGTTGCATTTGCAGTTGTTGCAGTTGAATTTCATGACATTTTGTCAATGTTGGACTTAATTTAGCTAAGAAGATTATTAAGCCCAGCATTAAAAATGAGGTGGTAAATAAGAGTTGATGTAAATATACATTCATGTTTATTAGAGGAACAGATGAAAGATAAATCTACAGACTGTAGTGGAGTTGACTTGTCTATGACCAGAAATATTACTGAGTGTGGGACAAAACAACTGATGACACTTATTAATTAAATAAAACAACATACAACGTCTGCCAGAACAGGACGGAACAGAAAAAAGTGGAGAAAAGAAAGTTTGACAGTGGAAAGAAGACGACACATGACAACAGTATTTTAATTCAGATGTTAGTTTTATCTAAACTTATTTTATTGAAATGTTTGTGGCAGATTACATGAATGATGCTCAGACAAACTTCAGCAGTGTTTACATCTCTTCCTGTTTCCTCATTTTTATGGTTGTATTACTGGATTGTCTACTGTATTGATATATTATTGATAGAGTTTCCTCTGTCTCAATATTATTGTTTTTACACACTCAATCACTGTTCTAAAACAACCTTTTTGTCTGGTTGTCGCAACATGATCCCTGCTGTTATTATTAGTAGTAAATATTATATCTGAATTCTGTATTTTATGGGTTTCTCATTTCTCTGGAGTAGAAATGTCTTGTTGTATGTTGAAACTCAAAAGCTCAAACCAACCTGTCAACCTGTCATTTCTCTTCAGTTCTGATCTCACTGCTGTGCTGCACAACAAACCAAGGTTAGTAAACTTCTCATCTGATAATCTAAAGCTGTTATATGGTCGCTCTGCTGATTTGAGAGAAAGAGATAATACATCAGATTTTGGGGAGAAGAGCATCTTCATTGTTGTCAACATATTATGTATATTTGGATGTTTACTTGTTGACTGCACTCAGACCTCTCTGAAATCAAGTTTTATTATTTTGAAGTTCTTCTTCAGTTACGTACCAGCAGCAGAAATATGTGCATCATATCTGCAGTTTTGTGATGCACAGTGTGTCATTTTATACACAGCAACACCTTCATGAATTATTTAAATTGTCAGTCACAACGGGATCTAAGAGTAATTTATCCTCCTTTTCTACTCTCTGATGAGCTGTTCCACACAGATACATTTATACCATTACGTAATTAATAGAGCTGACTTTTCTATTTTAAGCAAACCTCCAAACCCAGTTTCCTCTGGATGATCAAAATAAACTGTCTGTCAGCAGGATTATTACAGGATGTTCTCCGTTTATGTGGCCAGACTGTTTTTCTTACAGTATTTACAGGAGAGGCATTACTGTGCACACGTATTGTAAATGTAGCCTGATGACTAACTGAACTGAACAACCTTACTAATTAAATAAATATGAGATATATCAAAAATACTGAAACTGAAAAGGCAAAAAATAATTACACAAAACATGTGGTTTAAATGCTTGAGTCATAATGTGTCTGTATTCTGTGGAAGTCCACAGCTGACATTATCTGTTAAACTTGTTATTCCAAGTTTCTCATATAATGATAACACCCAGAGGAGATTTAAGACACTTTCATTTACACTTCTGTCTCCTTTAGCCACATCACAGATCTGATTACAGTCTGTCTGGTTTTTCATGGTTACGTATAAAATCATAGTTGGCTCTCCTGGAGCTGTTTGGTAACAGCTAAAAGAGAACTTTCACAGTTTAGTTGTTCAGTTACAACCATAGCAGGTTAGCTAGGTAGCTAATAATGCATGCATATTCATGAACTAAGACTAGCATCTTCACAGACTCTCTCACACCTTTCCCTCACCCATTAATGCTCTCTAACATAAAGATCAGTGGTTGAACTGATCAGGGATCAGATAAATGCTACAACAACATGTTACACCTTCTGTATGACTGCGTGCAGGGCAGGTCATGACTATGTTGCTGCCCTAAGAGAGAGATGCAAGGTTAAGAATTTTTAAGCAGTTATTTTCATTTCCTTTATTTAAGATTGTGCACCTAATGGGGGCATAAATTCAACAATAATAATATAATAATTGTAATAATCAGCATAATAAAAACAACAACTACAGATAACTGCAAAATATTATATCAGACAGTATCAAATAGTTTTAAATAAATATTCCAGCCTCTCTGAGTCTGAAACTGGAGCTAATGAATGAATACACTGGGTAACATTATGTATTAATAAAACATAATGTATCATCATCATCTTCATCATCAGGGACAAGGCTGCATCATTCAGCTATCTGACACACCTGTTTTCTAACATTGAGTTTCCATTTTCTTAACTGTCCACACAGGAACGTAGACACACAATGAGCTGCCAAATATAATAACTTATGTTATGGTAAAGTGAGCACTTACTTTTTACAGTGCAGCATAGGTCAGCTTAGCTCTGTCCTGGGTTGTGTTTATGTGTTTCATTTTATCAGACAGGCTGTCAGGAGGTAAAGGCTAGAAACTGAACTCTCCTGGCTGGGTTCCTTAAACAGATGACTGCGACTGAGCCAAGAAACAATCTGTTCAAAACACATTGGTTCTTCTGCACCTTTAGTATCAAACATACCACGCGTGATGGACAGCCACATTTGTGGCTTAAGTCCTGTTAGCCTATGAACCTTCCCTGATTGAATGTGTGGAAATCATTGGAGATCTTTCCTCTGTTGGGTAAAGATTATATATGCATCTCAGAGAGAACATCTTTTTTTTCAATATCTGGCTAGAATGTGTCAAATTTTCCCTCCATCTAAAATGCTTCTTTGAAGAATTTTTATCTTTATTCATTAATATTTAACAACTATCTGATTTACAGATGACACATGAAGTGGTTAAGTGTAAATGTGGTGAAATGAACACCTTCTGGTCATGCTTCACTCACTGGCTGCAGCACTGAGACACATTTATAGATGAAAACTGACACTATAACTGTACGACTAGAATTACTGTTGTTGACCATTGAATGTTACTGTGTGGTACTCAATAGGCCATTATTTTTTATGTTTTCCTCAATATACAATGATTTTCTGCAGCCTCTCTGACTGTGAGTCCCAGCAGCTCTCAGATGTTTATAGGAGATTCTGTCTCTCTGAGTTGTGAGGAGGACGACAGCTCTGCTGGATGGACACTGAGGAGGAACACAACCACAGACACCGGAGTTGAGTGTGGAGTTAAATGGGGAAGATCAGCTGGTTCCTCCTGTAACATCAGTCTAACAGTCCCCTGGGACAGTGGAGTTTACTGGTGTGAGTCCAGAGAGGGAGCAACCAGTAACACCATCAACATCACTGTAACTGGTAAGATCAGACTGTGGAGTTAGTATTGATGAAGCTGAGTGTAAATGATGAAATACTGTAGTTTGTCTCTGTGTTGAGGTGGATCAGTGATCCTGCAGAGTCCTGTCCTCCCTGTGATGGAGGGAGATGATGTCACTCTGCACTGTAAAACAACGACCTCCAACCTCCCAGCTGATTTCTATAAAGATGGCTCCCTCATCAGGACTGAGCCTGCAGGTCACATGACCATCCACCATGTTTCCAAGTCTGATGAAGGCCTCTACAAGTGTAACAGCAGTCATGGAGAGTCTCCACCCAGCTGGATCACTGTCACAGGTGAGGAAGTCAAAAACAAATCTTCAGACCTCATGTTTCATTTATTGATGTTTGCAGGTTTCTGCACTGAAAGGGACAACAGTGATCATTCATAGTGAGAGAAAACATTTCTAACTCTACTAACACTAAATAATATTTAATTTAATATGTGATAATTTTACCCAAACAAAGCTTAATGTCTAATAAACTGCACCAATCTCAGTAATTACTTTCTGAACAGTGAAATTAATGAATGTGTTATCTGTTTTTCAAATTTATACTTTTGATAATTATTTTTGTTTCATTTTAAGAGAAACCCACTACCACCTCTCAGTCTACACCCCTCTCTACTCCCACCTCCACCTCCACCTCCCCCTCTTCTCATCTCATGTTGTTGTCTGTTCCACTTGTCTGTGGTCTGGTTCCACTGGTTCAACTGGTTCTACTGGTGAGACGTTGTGTTCAGAGGAAACTTAAAGGTCAGACACAGACTTCTTGATTTCACAGTAAACATTTAACTTTTATGTTACCTTTTAAGATTTATTTTTTACTTAGAATTTTTTAGAACATTTGGAAATTGTGTTTTACACCCATTTACTACAGTTTATGACATTTTAATATTGTATATTGTATATTTATTATTGTAAATTATATTTCTGATCATTTTGGTTCTTTCCAGCAGCTGAATTAGACGTTGGAGAAGATGACATCACAGATGACATCACATACAGTGGCATCAAAAAATGGCATCACCAGTCACAGCCAATCAGACGGAGCAGAGGTAACGTGTTGTAGATGTGATGTGAGTAGAGGTAAACTTGTATCTTTGTGAGGACTCCATGGGTTTAGAAAGTGAGGACATTTAGTATTATGGGGACACTGGGAACACTGGGAAAGTGGGAAAGTTAATATTTCATTGCATTTATATCAACATTTGATAAGTTTTCATTATACATTTAAACAAAACAGCAAGAGAACAGTTTGTTCTGTTTTGGTGGATGACAATGTGTGATGTGCTTGTGTGTGAAACTGTCTTTGTGGTGAATCATTAACAGATGCTAACAGCTCTGTGGTCATCCAGTTTCCTGTTTCTGATGAAGACAGTTTGTGCTGCACATGTTCTACATAGATTATAAATGTACATATTTGCATATATCTGAACACAAAACTATATTAGTCTAATATAGTTTATTAAAACATTATTATTGACATGTTTATATAATGTGATTAATACTTACATTAAGTGAACTTACTTCAGTGTTATACACTGTTTTACCTTCAGCTTTATCTCACTTTTTGTTGATAAATACTTTTATGGGACACCATTTTTTTATTTATATTATATGTATAATTACAATTATAAATACATTTTAAAGTTACAGATGTTCATCTTGTGGTGATGAACTTGTTTTAATAAAAGCTTGCAACTCTGTAGCTATTTAGATTTCCGCAGCACTGGTGTTAAGAAGAAAAAAAACTGTCAAACCCAAATATTACTTCTAGTATTTCTTTTTTCAACTATAAACTGATGTTTGCTGCTATAATTGATCATATTTCCATCCTGTTCTGTTCAGTCAAGACTTAAGTCAAAAAGAAAACTTTTAAAGCCATTTGCAGTACTTATATTTGGCTTTATGGTTCTGTTCTGGGAGCAGCAGCAAAGACCCCAGGTACAGAACAGAGCAGGTAACTGACAACAAGATGACATTGTTTAAGTCAGACACAGCATGTAAGGAGGATCTGGGGTGGAGGTGGGTTGCAAGCGGCTTGCAGAGGAAGCCTCTGCAAGAGGAAGGGTAGGCACACTGAAGCAGCTTAAAATAAGGCGCACTGTATGAGACTGTCAACTAGATGCATAGAAGGACTCAGCTGAGCCATCAGCTGATGTAGCTGGGTTTGTGAGCTGAACTTAACTTTGTGGCTTGCCTGAACTAACGCTATGCTCAATTTTTAATACTATAGAAAAATTGTATCATTATTGATTTGAAGTAGAGGCATAAATAATATGAATAGTATTTGAATAATGACCACTGCACTAGTAGTAGTGGATACTGTATTCTAACAGTACTTGTATCATTTGTAGTATTGTCAATAATGTATTTTCTATGTTTTTATCTTCCAGTGTGTTATTCAGTTGCAGTTTTCTCAGCAGTGAAAACAACAGAAGGACGAAGATGAGAGGTACAGCTGCTCTTCTTTCTGGATCCACAACAAAAATCTGTTCAAAGTTTTTTATGGTTGTCACAATCAAAACATGACAAACATTTGTAGCATCTTGAGCCACTGATATACTTGCATTTACCGACATATATGTGTCGACAACAAAAGAGATTAATCTTGATGTTGAGATCAGGGCAGAAAAAGTAGCATCAGCATAGAGACATCATATAGATGAGTGCTTAAACAAAAGGTTTGGCTTATTACTTTACTGAAATAACTAACTTCAGTCATTGTCTTCCAAAGTTACAGTCTGTTTAGAACAAATTCTATTTTTTTCCTGGAATGTAGTTCCTTGCTGAGCTACGGTGGGGGGATACATTCTAGTAGTAGTGGGTAGATTTGTTGTTGGAACCAGATTTTTACTCAGATGTTATAGAGTGAACCACATACTGTGTATTTATGTCCACTGACCTCCTCGTCAACTGTTGTCAGCTCAACTGGTGATATTTCTCACAGCCGTTCTGCTACTGAGCAGCAAACAGTGTATCTTTCCCGACACACCAGTTAAACACAGACGTGAACCATATTCCTGCAGAGGCAGGAGCAAGTGGAGGTCGTCCTGTGGACAAAACAGCTGGAGATCGACCCTAAAAGACTCAAAGAGTCAGAGTGGGTTGTTACTGAAATATTAGCAGAAATACTACAGAAAAAAGAAAAAAATCATTAATTCAAAATTTTCTCTGAGGGCGTCTTGAGTAGTTAAAGCCAGATAACGTCAACGGATTTACTTGCACTACCAGAATTCATCCCTCTGCCATAGATCAGTGAGGAAATTCAGTCCGTTGAAACAAAAAAAGGGAATTTCATACCAAACAGACTGTAACGTTGGAATACAGCAACTCAACTCAGACTGCTGTAGCCTGAAACATTAACTTTAGCTGAACTTTTGTCCCTCATTTCTTACAGTGAAGTCTCGTTCAGAAAGAATATCTTCAGGGTCAACATGGAGAATAGGAATAGTTACAGCGACCAAAACTCTTTTCCTCCTACATGATGGCACATCAGTATTGTGTAAAGACAGACTTGAAAAAACCTGAACATTACCTTTAACAGGGAAGACTTCTCAAGGACAAGATCCCTCACTGGCTTCCCACCACCATGAACACAGTCAAAGATGTTTTTGGAGCACATGACCGAGCCAGAGGGACTTCTAACAGGAACCAAACATCTGGGCCGCATCCTAAATCCCTTCCTATTCACTATATTATTTCTGTATCTGAACTCTATAAAAGAAGAGTCCAAGACATGTACTCTACTTTCTACTAATGATCCCATGTGCCCATTTTGTAGATGTAAAAATAACCGTTTTGAGCAACAAGTCCTCCAAATGAATTGACCACATAGTGTTGAACTATCCAGTTAGAGATGGTTCATTGTAGGTTGAAAGTTGGAAATGAGTATTTAAGCTCCAGCAGAGTTTAATTTAGTTAGAGAATCTGGTTTGAATCAATCTTAAACTGTCCTATAAAGTTTATAATTTAGTTGTTTTAAAACTGTGCAGATAAAACCACAGCAACAACTTCCTCTTGTTGATTTCAGTAAAGTGTATTCTGATGCTGATGAGGTTTCTCACTACAGTGTGGTCTGATTTGAATGTGTGTTTATCTGTTTTGTACCTTGTTGACAAAGTGTTTTAATAGCAGCGAGCAGCTCTGTGGTCGTCCAGTTTCCTGTTTCAGAGAAAGACTTTCCAGTTACTCACAGTCATTTGTCTTTCAAAGAAGTGATGTGAGGAAGCTGCCATTTCAAAAGTCGCAAATAAGTCTTATTATAATGCTGCATGAAAAAAGACTTTATTCTCCTTAAAAATAGTATTAATATTTTGATTTATATTACATGTGCAACGGTACTACTCACAGTAAATACAGTATACTAACAGTATTGGTTAATATGTATGTATTTTATCTTCCAGAGAGTGATCCAGCAGCGGTTTACTCAGCAGTGAGAAGAACAGAGATGAGAGGTACAGCTGATCTTCTGTCTTAACACACATTCATGAGATTGATGTCAATCTTCTCATTTCACTCTTCAAAAGAAAGAAAGTGAAAAGCATGTTAGAAATATAAGATCAGAACAAACCAGTTCTAGTTTGACTAGTGAAATTTTACCTGTTGAGATCTCTGTCATTATACAGCAGACATCCAGCAGGGGGACATGATGGTGTTTAAGTTTTAGTTCCTCGTCATGCACATTATCTTTATGAGGCACATCAGTGAATAGAGTTTGATTTATTACAGCTGAAGTAGTTGGTTCTGACAGAAACATCACTGTCACAAAGCTGCATTTTCCTCAATGTAAAAAAATGTGACATTGTGGGGACATCAGGGTTTATGGGGACCGCAGGTGTTCTCTGCATCCTGCAGACTAACAAATGAAATGAGGATCATCTAAAGGATCTTTGAATTATTTTATTGTCATCAAACATTCAAACATCTCTGCTGCTGCTAAATATCAGCTCAGACAGAAATGATTTCCTGAGTTACTCCTTCTTCTAAAACTAGGACCAAAGATGTATTAGTTTTTGTCCAGTGAGGAGAGGTTTCCTGCTCTGAGAAGCTTCATGAATTCAGGCCCAGAGTTCACATCTCATCACAGACCTGCAGTGAAACTTTGTCTTTACATGAACTGTCACTAAGATCTTCCCCTGACCTCAACCAACTGTAGTTACCACCAGTAGATGTTGTACAAGAGTTGTTTTTTCTACAACTGTGTCTCATATTGTTTTATCTGTGTGTGTTCAGCATGTCCACCAGAGCCAGAGGTTGTCTACTCTTCACTGAGGAAGACCTCCACACCTTCACACCAGTCCAACCACTGATGTCCAGCTGGCCTGTTACTGGTCTCCAGAGCCCCTCGGGCAATAGTACATTCGTTTTTTAAACATATTTTATATATTTCATGTTGTTCTCTCTAAATTAGACTCAATAAACAATGAAATGTAAAAACTAAAACTAAAATTATTAGATGTACATTATATTATTACATTTGTGGAAAAATATTTAATTATATTTCTAATATAATAATAATATATTAACTTGCTGTGTTTCACAGAAAAACATCTTCAATAAGATGTAGAATAAACTTTGGTCTTGTTTGTTGTTGTCTTCGTGTGGTTCTGTGGGTTTCACAAAGCTGTCAGATGGAAAATTTGACTTGTTCCGGTTTGGTTTTGGGTACCTGATCCACACACACCTCAGACTATCTGTGTGTTTGTAGCTCTGTAGCACCGATATCAAACGTACAAAAAATGCAACCGCAGTCCATAAACAGCAGGAACATCAATCATCAGCCGGAAACTCTGCACACACACAGCTGCAGCACAGAGTGTGTGAAGAGTTTAGATTCTTTACTCAGTGAAACATGAAGAAAATTCAGTCTGTAAAACGTCTCCTGGTTTAAACATCACACATCATGTAGTTCATCTCAAACACTTTGAAGAAAAAACAGAAAAAATGTTAAGTTGGTTTAATTGGTAATTATATTTGGGTTCATATGTTGTTGTTAATTTGCAAAAATCTTAAATTAGACTCGTGACAATTCTTTAACTGACAGAAAATACTCAGTTTTCAGTGTTGTTTTGTGTCAAACTACATATTCATATATTAGGTTGTTTCTTAAATCTCTGTAATGAGCACATTTCCTTTAAACTACCAAATTACATAAACTTTCAAAGAAATGTTATAAGAAGCAGTTACTTTTAGGAAAATTTTGAAAAAAAACTAATAATGTTATTTGTTGACATATTACAAGTAATCATTAGCAGATTATTGATTGATATTAGTAAATTCATGATCCATCTTCTCACCTGTACCTGAAACAACACCTGCCTGGTTTTGTTCTAAAAGCTCATCAATCACTCTTTAAAGTCTGCTGCCACCTACTGGTCATAATGGGTATTACATCACAGCTGCTGGTTTACAAATGACACCAGTTTAATGACATATGAACTAATTAATAATGAACTATTTTACATCAAATATTGAGTACATAATTGTGTGTTTATTCTTTAGATTGTATGCTTTTTGTTTATGGAGAAAAAACATTTACAATCACACTATATAACGGTCCAATGTCACATAAAACAGGAGAACATGATGATTTCAATTGATTATATTAAATGTGAAGAATACAACAATATTTTTGAACTGTGATTTTTGAATTATTTAATAAATATGGGTCAAACATGTGTGTCAGCTGCACAAAAGTGTTTTTAAAAAGTTGAAATATTTCCATTTTTGTATATTCTGGGTCACATGAGGAGAAATCATTAAATTTCAGGCCAAATGAAAAGTGCTCAGGATGTTTTTACTGCTCTCACATGTTCAGCTGGAAACACAGCTGGAAATTACATCTCCCTGCACATTACTTACTGCTTTATTTTCTTGAAACAGTTATTGAAAAGAAATCTATCTTTTGACAGTGTTAAATGTGTTCATTTAAATAAAATGTCAAATATCTCTTCAAATGATAGAAAAAATCAATACAAATCTGGTTTTAATGGGCTTAAATTAGGGTCATAAGTATTGTAGCTGTGTTTCATCATATCTGAATATGTGAAAACATTTTGATCAAATGTTTGAATATGTAAAAAAAAATATTTGAACAAATAGATTTAATTTTTGAATCTGTAAGGAGATCTGTAGTTGTGCATGACGTTTTTTGATGAAGAAGATTTGCACAAATAATTTCTAGTGTGTCAGCTATCTTACTTATTAATGTTCACTTTTCATTGATATTACTGCTGAATCAGTTATACAGTGGTGGTCAGCAGTACGGGCCACATATACACATATAGGCAGCTGCCTACAGGCCTTTTAAAGTCTGTTCTTTTATCAGCACTTAAAGAAATCAGGAAGTGAAGTCAGCAGATCAGAAAACAGACCTTTGGTTTGGTGTCATTTCTGGTGGTGATGCAGCTTTCTGAGTCAGTTTACAGGACGAGACTCAGATACAGAGAGAGAAGAACCAGGTGATAGAAAGATAACAGTTTACCAGCAAGAGCCAATAAAAGTAATTTATCAAACCACCTGTTCAACGAGAAACATGTAGAAAAGTGATGATTCTCCCATATACACTGTATATATACACATATACAGCTTTTGCTCAGCTTTTAATTGTCTCCTCAGAAACTCTCTTTTACAGAATGGCTGACACTTAACCACTTAACAATGTTATATATATATATATATATATATATATATATATATATATATATATATATATATGTATGTATGTATATATATATATATATATATATATATATATATATATATATATATATATATATATATATATATATATATATATATATGGTTCACAAAAGATGGATGTTCGGCATCAAGTTCCATCGTGCTGAATGTAGACGTTGGTCTGGAGGTTGGTCTGGTCCACTCTACAGTTGCTATTGTTGAATGACGCAGCCGTAGAAACAAAACAGCACCAAATTTACATAGTAGGTACAGACCAAGCGGCAACCTCCAGGGCTGAAAAATGAAGCCAATGCAGAAGTGCCAAAAACTGCAGTTCCTCAAATGGCCACTTGAGGCTCCAAAAGCGAGTCATTCCTCATAGACCCCCATGTTAAAATGCCCAACTTTACAGCAGAAATAAATTGATAAAATAAAGTAAATAAATTGATTGGCTGAGAGTTAGGCAGTGTCATGCACTGCCAAGATGGTGATGGCCAGAGCAGCTCACTTTGAACCAACGGGTGATGTCATGGTAATTACGTCCATATTTTCATACAGTCTATGGTACAGACTCAAGGCCGTGGATACGGGACACAGTCAGAAAAACGAATGAGTCGAGTGGAGACTCTTCACATGAGACAATCTTTGACTGGACTCAAGTAAAACTAGAAAGTGAAAGAATGGTTTTAAAGACTCCATGTTAACACATCTGCAGTTAGAGAAACAAAAGGAAACATCTCTGCTGTGTGTCTGAGATTCAAATAAACCATAAAAAGAGCATCAATAACTCAGAATACAGGAAGTCAAACTGGCTCTTAGTATGTGTTTCAGTTTTTCTCAATTGCTAAGACACATTTCTTGAAATTATGATCCATTTCCCAAAACTCTAAACATAAAAGCATAACTGCACACTCAAAAAAATTCAAACTTCCATGTCAAAATTAAACTTTCTATTCAAAACCATGTAATCTTACATCAAAATCAAACTTTGCCTTCAGACATAACACAAAAGCCATCAAATACACAAACACTACAAAATAGCAATTACACAGTGGTGAGATCAATTCAAAACACTACTGTAAAAACCTGTTACTGCAATGAATAATGGTGCTTGTGGTTTCCCCCAGAGCAACCTCTTTACATGATGAACACAATATAAAGACACATGTATGCATTTTCAAAATTTTTAGTGTAAGTAAATGTACAGTAAAAATATGCAACTGATGAATAATGTAAAATACAGTAAAATAATTAAAATGTGTTTACCATATAAACAATGAAAAAAACATGTTTGTATGTTTGTACATAAAGAAAGAAATCACATCTATTCTTCCTCAGAGGTTTGTGCTACAAAACAGGATTTGGGGTTAGCGAGGTAATTTCAGGTTTAACTCTGGGTTTTCAGTCCTACAATGGCGGTTCACTTCTTACCGGGGTTCATCACCATGGTAACTGATGCTGAATAGCTAACCTGCTCCGGAGCAGGTTAACTTCAGAGGATCAACACTCTGACCACTGACCAATCAGATCACTGGAAAAAAAGAGTCATCATTCCTACAGGATCCCGACATGGACAAAAGTCCTGAGTTTACAATAAAGTGACAAGTAAAAAAGAGTGATATATATTTCTATAGGTCAGTGGAAACATTTTATTTTTCCATGTTTCTATTTCAACTCTGGTTTTAAAACAGAGCTTCTAACAAACTGAGAGATCGTTTACGACACTAAACACATAATGATGATTTTAGCTGCATTTTAATAGTATAAAGTTGATTTTCTCCCCGGAGTGAAGCTGACAGTGTGGATGATTTTACACTCTGATTCCATCACTGCAGCTCAGAATAACATGAAACAAATGAGTGATGATAACTGGAAATAAAAAACAAATATTGTCTTTTATCAGAAAAATAATCCACACTGTTAATTGGCTCCGTGATTATAAAGCAACATTTGGGTCAGATAGACTCATCAGTCATTAACTACTTTTACACTCTTTGCTTCAGTAGCAGAAACAGTCTGACATTACTTTAAGTTTGTTATGTGACATATTCAGATGGTTTCTTCATCGTCCAACTAAATAGTAAAAATACTCCCTCTATCCTTAAGTCTTATATAACAATGCTTTCATGTATTTTAAGCCGTAGCCTACTTTTAATATGTGGAAATTATTTCTAGTGTTTCTACATCTTCTCATTCTGTCGTATGATTACAGGCTTGTTTACTTTTCACTTTGTTGAATATAACTCCTTCCGACCAGGTTGAAGCAAGTACAGCTCCTATTTTCTTGAGTCATTTTTTTGTACAATTTTATTACTCTTTATTTATTACATACGGCCATGGACTTTGTCGTGTTGTTGGCTAGCTACATGGTTACTTTGTCTTGTTGTCTATCTTTGCTGCTGTGACACTATGAATTTCCTCCAATAAAGTTTTATCTTATCTTATCTTGTCTTATCTTATCTTATATAAAAGAGGGTCATGCAATAGGCCTTTATGCTTTAAATCAGAATACCGGTCTGGGCCTCTGTCAGCAACTACAGATAACAAAATAGCAGAGCAGGAGAGAAATGTTGCGGTTTGAAGCAGGTAATTTTAACAAAGTTGTACCTCTCCCACTCTCTCAGTCTGAAACAGAAAGTGGTTCAGTCCTTCGCCTTTATCTCAAACTGACTCAATTTATCTCCTTATATAAATATCATCAGTATCATGGCATCTATTTCAGACATTGTGGGAGTTCTATAGGAGTCTACTGAACTACCCTGCACATTGAAACCCTGGGAATGAGAACAGGCTGCCAACACTCATATTTATGATCAGATTCAGCTCCAACATGAGCAGATGGATTTGAGAAGTTTATACTCAGGTAAAGAAGGAAAAAAAGAAGTGAAATCCTGATATAATAGTTTGTTTACGTAGCCTCGTTTTACTATAAAATTCCCTCTTCATGCTTTCTTTTTTATCTGTTGAGCTGTAGGGGAGGGATATTAACAAAAAGAGAGAATTTTTTTTACTAAAAGACTTTAAGTTTGGAAGATATCCATTTAATTTGACTAACTCAGATGGCTGAAGCCCAACATTAGCTTTGGAGCCAAGCACAGTACACTAACTGTCTTAGTCAATAATGTTAATATTCATATTCTACTTGACCTTTCAGCCGCCTTCAACACACAGCATCCTCCTCACCCACATGACCGAGTACCTCGGCCTCACTGGTTCCCTCCTCTCCTGGTTCTGCTCTCATCTTGCTGATTGGAAGCATTTTGTTAAAATCAGAGACTCTAAATCCAACCCTGCCCCTGTCAACCACAATGGATCCACAAAGACTTGAGGCAGAATAAATATGATTTCTTTCTTAATGTGCAACTTTTTTCAGTTTGATTTTAACACAGAAGTTTGAATTTTGTGAAGATGAGTGAGCAGTTAATGGTTTGTGTTTAGAGTTTAGGGAAATGGAGCATCATTTCAAGAAATGTGTCTTAGCAATTGAGAAAAACTTTTAAACACACTTCATTGAACCACACCACTACACTGGGTGACATGTCCCATCGTCCATGAAAATGGTAGTTACCGGAACTTGTTTGGAAGCGGCTTCGAAGAGTAAAAATAGTGATAAGATAATAACGCACCACTGCGCATGGAAACGCTGTTCTGTTCACAGCTCACTAGCTTTTTGTGCTACATACCACAACCTCTTGACTTTATACTGAGGTTCTTTGAAAAATTTATAATGTAGTAAAAAGTCAAAACGTCGTGATATGTAGCACAATAAGTTAATGAAGCTGTAAACAGTACAACGTTCCTGCACATGCTCAGTGGCGTCCTTCTTAGGCCATATTCTGCTGAAGGCTGCGGTGACCAATCACAGCCAGAAATCAGACTGATCAAAGCTGTAAACTCTGCCATGAGGGAGAACAAAGACATTACTAGGAGGAGCGGAGGAAATTTCTCTTCGTTTGATAACGTTAAAAGTAAAGTTAGGTTTTTCTGTCGCCTTCCTGACTCATTTAAAAAAAAAAGACAATAAGAGAGAGCAGCAGTGATCGAGTGAGCTAGAGAGTGAATGAATAGAGGGAGCACTGGTAGCGAGAAAGCCGGTGAATCAGATCAACAAAACTTTATTTTCTGATTGTTTCACAGCAGTTACATCCTCAACCCCGCGGCTGAACGCAGCATCGTCTGATTTGGTCTGAATACAGCCTTACACAGAACTACTCTCCAGAGACTGAAAACATGATGCTGTTATTAGTCTTTGGAGATGTTTCTAAACAAACTAACGTTACCAAACTCTTCATGATGGAGGAACATGTCACCCAGTGCAGCGGTGTGACTCACTGATGTGTTTTTAAAAGTTTCAACAACAACAACAGAGGAATAAGATATATCAGACTCTGATACACATGCACTACTTGTTAGTAGATCAGTTCATTATTGGTTTGGATCCAAACAAGGTTGTTGACAAGAATTAAAATATAGAAAATCACCAGAATGATCCTTTCAAATCAAATCTATTCTTATTATCATTAAAGTTGTAAAGTTGTGATGCAACACACTGACGGGACTCTTGTCATGTACACAGTCAACACGAATCGGCTTATGGTCATCATGATACTGAAACAGTCAGCAGGTAAACGGAACAGGTGACACGTCAAACAGGATGTTAACATGATAAATCAATAAAGTGATGACATTAAGTTTCTATGATCCACAGCGACCGATCAGTGAGAAACATACACAACACAGAATCCACACAGTTCTGCATCAACTAAATACTGTTACTGATACAGGAGGGATTGATCAATAACTAGAAAACAAATCAAAGATGGTTCCTCTGAGAAAAACACACACTGTGACCCAAATCCAGACTCATTCTGCACAGTAAATACCACACATCACAGTGTTCAGTTTTTGTCTCATAATAAATTTGAACTAACCTCAAACTGTTATTTTTGAGCTTCTTATGCATATTACAAATCATTACCTTTGTACTACCCATTATATGTATACATTTAACTGTATATTCCTTGTAAATATAATATAGCTTTTCTTTTATTTATTTCTTCCTTTAATGATACTTTTCTATACTTTGTTCTACTTGATTGACAATTTAAAGTTTTTTAATATTTTTTAATACATTATCTGTGTGTGTATGTAACGTGGCAATTCATCGTTCAATCCTGTATTATATAAAGACAATAAAGCTGAACCTTGAACCTCATTCAGAACAGTTTGTTAATATAAGCTGATAACCATCTGTAAAGGCCATATCTGTTTAGAGTTAAATCTGTTTCTGCTAATCATTGCATTGTGGGACAGCAGTGTTCACCCACAGCGCCTGTCTGCTCTTAGTTAACTGAATTTTGTCTCTTCTCCAATGTGAACACATAGTCATGTTAGAAAGCTCCTAAATGACAGTCGAGTGGAGACTCTTCCGAAGAGACAATCTTTGACTGGACTCAACTAAAACTAGAAAGTAACACAAAGTTTTTTTGAAAGATAAAAAGTTGAATTTTGCTGTCATTGATGTGTTTCTGCATCTTTAACTGTGATCATTATAAAAGAGTCCATGTTAAAGCAGCTGAAACAGGAAACATCTCTGCTGAGTGTCTGAGCTGTAAATAACCCAAAAACCATCAGAATACAAACAACTCAGTGTGTGTTGGAGGTTGGACATCGTCTCCACTTCTGTTTTACTGTTAACGGGTGGAACATCATTTTATGAACTCATCAAAGTGGAACATTTGTACTTTGAAATGATGACTCTCATGCTGCAGGGTTAAAATATAATTAGAGCAAATTCAAACGTCAAGCTCCACCCTGTAAATTTCCTGGTTATAGAAGTTACAGACTCACAGTGAAAGACTTAAACCATGTTCTCTTTCTATTTTACTTTCTATATGACGTTCAAAAGTCAACAAAAACCGCCTTGATATGACTTTATCACTAGATATAAAGACTGCAATGTCATGGAGATAATGAATACCTCTGTTATCTGGTACAAAGCTCAATTGTAATTGCAGGTAATATAAGGTTTGTGCCAACAGGATCAACGGCTCAGAGTGTTTCTGGTAAACAACTTTTAGATTTACCTCTGCAGAAAAGAAACTTACCACCTGAATCCTATCACATAAATATACATGTAAGAATAAAAAAAAATATTAAAATCTTATAAAATATTATCTTACTTTTCATGGAGTGCTTTTCTAAACAGTGTGGGGAAACACTGCAAAAAATGTGTAAAAAACAAAAACTTCACATGCAGAATTAACTAAATGTTTTCTGTCTTAACAGATACTGATGTGTTTAAAGCAAAGAGAAGATAGACTGTTGTAAGATATCATTATTTAGTGTTTATTTAAAAAGATATAGATATATACAGTATTTATAGTGAATTTGAATAGTGAAACATTGAAATTACATCAATAAATGTGAAGAGAGGAACAGTGATTATGTTTTAAGAACAAAGAAGATTTGAATCATTCTCATGTGGATATAAAATGTATTTCACTATTTTCCACTAATATTATTGTATAATAGAAACATTCACCACACTTTCATTGTGAGACAATCCTTCATTTTAGAAAAAAAAATCATAAACAGATGATCTGCATTTCATTCCAGGCTACTTTTGAGACAACTCATAAAATAACATTTCTATTTACACTGTGTTTTCATCTGGCTTTATTGCCAAAGTGTGGTTTCTCACTACACATATATAGTGTAAACACATGGTTTCCTGTACATTTTAGAACTGATTTTAATATTTCAGTGATTACTTTTAAAGTTCACTTTGTTTCCTCTTTTGAATCTGTAGTAGTAGTGTATTAAATTTCTGTATAGTAAAGAGAACAAACAGGAGACCTGTCATTCTGGTATTTATTTAAGGATTTAATGGGTTCAAGCTTACAGAGATCATTGGTCTCCACAGCCAAGAACAAAAGGTCCTCATAGTCATGTCAGTTTTATACACAGTGAGTATGTAAGGGTGCAGCTTGCATACATTCATTCAAATGACGTATGTGGTTAGAGTGAAGAAGAACTTAACCTTTCTGTATTTTGCATCAGAAGGTCAATCCACTATGTATTTCAACAATACATTAATAAACAAACAGAATACATTTTTCAGACATCACATCTCTCCACCACATGCTCACTTGTTTTCAGTTATTCATGCCTCACTCTCACTGGTTACTAATACTGTATCAACCCCTCTTTTATTTAATATTTTTCTGGTAATTTCTCTTTTTTTCTCTGTCCTGTATGTTTGCACAACTAGGCTGAAGAACAGTTTTTATGGTAAATGGTAATATGGACTGTACTTGTATAGTGCCTTTCTAGGGTTCTGACAATTCAAAGTGCTTTTACACTGTGAGTCACATTCACCCATTCACACACACATTCATACCCCATCAGTGGCTCAGGAGGTAGAGCGAGTACGACCCAATATAACAGATGTATCATATTTTAAACAGGACTACGAATCTGACCAATCACTGGAGGGTTAGGTTCAGGGCTCACAGGTAAGAGCTTAATGTCTTATGAATTGCTCTTCGTCTGTCTCATCACCTGGTACCAGTTTGTCATGGGAGACCCTACCAGGAGCAGAAAGCTCCAGACAACACAGCTCCCAGGACCCTCTGAGCACACAAACCCTCCACCACGATAAGGTGGCAATTCAAGGAGGGAGCTAAACACAAAGAAGGAGTCAAACCCTTACCTACGACCCTGAACCTGAACCCTGAAATAACATGACTCTGTATTCAGTTTGCTGAGGGGGTTTTTACACCTGAATGTCAGAGGTGTTACGAGTGATGCTTTTACTTTGATTGTTTTCATTCTCTTGCAGATGCTGAAGGGTATCTGGATCAGCATCAGACCAGCCTGACTTCTTCTCCAAATGTCCTTTACACTTCTTGAAGGTCACAAGACCAACAACAGCAGCAAGAACAACAAGGACAATCAGACCAGTAACTGGCAGAATTATTCCCAAATGTCCTCCCTCTGTGTTTCCAGCTGTTTGACATTCAGAGCAGAAACAGGTGTGAGGTATCAGTTGTCAGGAACAGTCAAGACTGTAAGTATTTAGACAGTTAGACATTTTTGTCCAAAGGGTTCCCACAGAGTTTTTTCATAATAATGATATATATATAAGATATATATAAGATATATATAATACATAAATAAAACTGAGACATTAATGTAGTATCTATTATTCTGTTTACAATTGAATGTGCTGAAGCCTGAAGAACAAAACATGTGTAACAGTCCAAATACCTCTGGTCTGGACTGTATATGATGACTGAACATTAGAACAGAATCCATTTTTTCATCTCTACAAACTCACCTTCAACATTCAGCTCGAAGATGTTGATGGGTTCCCCGTTAATAGCAGCTCTCTTCCACCGTTTTCTTTCAATCTCTTTATAGCGACACTCGTATGTTCCTTTGTCATTGCTGCTCACATTCTTCAGAATCAGAGACAGGTCACCGTCCTCCATCTTACCCTTCAGCTGCACCCGGTCCACAAAAGATGGATCTTGGTCTTGTGTCAGGGGGCGTTTGCCACGCTGAAAGTAGACGTAACTCTGGAGGTCGGTTCTGGTCCACTCTACAGCTCCTATGTTGATGTTGTTTGGAGCTTCACATGACAGAACGACAGTATCTCCAGGATGTACTGTTACCTGTTCTGGCAGTGGGCCTAAAGAACAACAAAAAACACAGAAGAGAAAAGTTAGCTTTAAAATTCCTCTCTTTCATTTTTCATCATTAATATTTCAAACAACTTAATGTTCAGGACTGGTAGAAAAATCTCATGTTTGGTTCAGATTAAAATGTGATCATTGAAAAAATGATCTGTTAAATAAATAGAATAAAAAAAATAAAAGTAAATGACATTGTGAGCATGTTGCTACAAGGGTACAGATGTAATATTATACAGTAATTTTCTGCCACAAAATCTTGTCTATCCTGAACAGGGTTTCAGAGGTTTGTAATCTCTTCCAGCTCACAGAGAGGATGGATCACGGGATCACAGAGATATTTAAATTAAATTGTGTCCACCTGCAGTTAATATACAGCAGGATACATTATAAATTAGCATTATAAATGCTTTACAGTTTAAATCAATGTAATACAATGACCCTGAAAGTCTAATATAATATACCACATCATCACTACAGCTCAGAAATGACAGAAACTGCAGGTTTGCTCTCTGTATGGACATTTTTACAGATATATGTTGTTGTTATGTGGATGATTTAATGACTCAGTCATATTTCCTGGAAACAACAGAACTGTGGTGATTTGCTGTTTAATGACTTATTTTAATTGTTCTTACCCTGTTACTTATTTCTGAGATGTTGCACACATTTAATATTTGGAACAAGTAAAGAAATATTGATTATGTACAAAATAAATGCTGCTAAATACATATAGAGTACAGAAGTTGTTGTTGTATCAGTCTCATATGTACGTCTCTTTGGATAAAAGCGTCTGCCAAATGAAAAATGTAAATGTAAATGTAAGAAGTGAAGGAAACTGACTCAGTTATTGATCACTTCTTATTCAGCACACACACACACACACACACACACACACACACATACACACACCTGTACACACTTCACACACACATCCATTCACATGAATAGCTTACCTGCAGAGGCAGAAAACAGCTGACAAAAGGACAGTAACAGGACAGCCTTCAGTAATGCAGCCATGGAAGAAGAATCTGCTATTTCCCCTTGTCTGAATCTTCAATCTTCTGTCCTCAGATCAAGTCCAGTTCAGTTGTACAGTCCAACTTCAAGTGCCTCAGTAGATTTCATAATCTGATTGAAACAGTTCCTGACCAGCTCAAAGTCACAGAGGAGAGAAAGAAAAATCAGCTAAAAATTACCAGAAAAACACAGTTTGTTAGAAAAATCCCAGATTTGAATTTCCCATCAATTTAGATTTGAATTGCCATACCAATTCAAATCTAAATTGATGTTCTCTCCTCTGATGGTGTGAGGGTGAGTGGAAAGTTACCAGAAAAAAGTCTCTTCAGTTTTATTATAGAGTGCAGCAGGGGTGGTGCTCAGTTATCATGCTGCACTCTGCACTGGGGTTCTTGTAAATGATTAGATTTCCTTTTACTGTTTGTCTCACGGATCACAACCAAAGTGACACTGTGTTTAATAATAGAATTTATTTCCATCGTGTTCCTGGTAAACACAAATAATGAAAACAATAAAGATCGAAACATTTTTGCAGCCCAATCTGAGACATTTGGCTCCTTGTTTCTTCCATGCAATGATGATATAAAACAAAATATACACTGAGTTTGATTTGAGGTGAATTACAGCCTCAGCCATTTAGAAAAACCAACATGATCATTGGCCTATAGAGGAAACAGACAAACCAATGATTGATCAGTGATCGATTTCTATTTATCAACAGTTATTATACTGATTCAATAGTCAGAACAGTGTGTTCTCTGGGACAAATACACACATCTGAATTCACAAGGAGGGGTCCAAGCACCTCTCTCCTCTCCAAAACCCCCAACCCCGCCTGGAGCTCAGTACCTGTGTACACTGAAGGTCTTTGGATTGTATTTGAGGCAGTTTCACTTATGACACACTAAATGTCAGTAAAAAAGTGTTTACCAGTCAGTAGGATGACAGAATGATCTTTTACACCTCCTAACTACTTAAACACAATAAACATTCTGCATCCGGTACAGAAACCTAGTACTGTACCTGTACTGGTATTATTGGTACAGTACCAGTAGTAAAATATCAAACTAATACAAGAACACAGTCAGCACTTCTAGGTGTTTATAGGTTATGTCTGGTGATTTTCTATATTTTTCTTCCTGTTATCAAATCTCATATTTGGATCCAAACCAACAATGAACTGATCTACTAACAAGTATTGTGTGTGTATCAAAGCCTGATATATCTTATTCCTCTGAAATACTGAAATGCATTGTTTTGTCGTCATCAAATATAACACTTCTCATTCAAGCCAAAAAGTTTGATTTTGGTCTCATCCATCCACAGAACATTTTCCCAATAGCCTTCTGACGTGTTCATGTGGTCTTAAGCAAACAGTAGATGGCAGTAATGTTCTTTTTGGAGCATAGTGGCTTTCTCTTTGCAACTCTGCCATGCACAACATTGATGTTCAATGTTCTCCTGATGGTGGACTCATGAACATTGACATTAGCCACTGCAAGAGAGGCCTTTAGCTTCCTAGATGTTACCCTGGGGTCTCTTGTGACCTTCCGGACTGTTGCTAGCCTGCTGTTGGTGTGAGAGTTGTTGGTCGGCCACTCCTGGGGAGGGTAACAATGGTGTTGAACTTTAATATATTTAATTTGGACTGCACTTTTTGGGTGGACCGGCCACAGATCAGCCATATAACAGCAGCTGCCAATGAGTGACTGAATGAGTGATGAAGTTACACCATTGGTCGGCCAGCCCAGTGAGTTTCCTCATTGGCCATTGCTCTTTCAAATTGAATTGGTGCAAAATGATCTAAGCAGAGGACAGCAGCAATGCAGAGTGACTGTGTTTCTGCTTTGAGTGCTGATGCTCTCAGCTCTGATGTTAAATGCAGTGAAGTAAACTCCTGTTTAAACAGACGTGTACCAGCGTCTCCTCCTCTACCGTTCAGTGTGGTTGACTCTCAGGCTGAAAGTTGGGCTGGATTTTATAACTGACCTAATACCAGGACACAATCTTTTTATTTCTTTCATGTTTTCACATCACAAACAATGAACAAAAGCTTTAAAATACGAGTCTTGCAGGTAAAACATGAGACTCATGTAGCTGTTATATCAGGTTAGTGTGAGGCGGCTGCTCTGAAGTTGCGCTTGATTTGACTGTAACTGCTTTAACTGGGTGGAGATAAGCCTCCTGAATTTGCACTCAAAATGCTGTCAAATCACATCAAATCACGAATGAACATTTAATATCCTCTATCCTTCATTTAATATTGTACATAATCTGCCTGACAGTCGACTGGTGGAGTCCAAACTCTTTAGAAATGGTTTTGTAACCCTTTCCAACTTGGTGAGCATCAACAACTCTTCTTCTAAGGTCCTCAGAAATCTCCTTTGTTCAAGCCATGACACACTTCCACAAACCTATGTTGTGAAACTCAGACTTTGATAGTGAAGACTCAGATCTCTCTTCTTTAAATAAGGCAGGGCCTCCCAGACTCACACTTGATTGTCATCCCATTGATTAAAACACCTGACTCTAATTTCCCCTTCAAATGAACTGATAATCCTAGAGGTTCACATACTTTTGCCGCAAAAAACTATGTAACATTAGATCATTTTCTTCAATAAATAAATGTGCAAGTGTGAGGTTTTTTTCTTATTTGTTTAACTGATGTCTCTTTATCTAGTTTTGGGACCTGCATGAAAACCTGATCATGTTTTAGGTCATATTTATGCAGAAATAGAGCAAATTCTAAAGGATTCACAAAACAGAGCAAAGCACTACTTTACATATTTTATATATATATATATATATGTGTGTATATATATATATATATATATATGAAAGGAGGTATATATATATATATATATATATATATATACCTCCTTTCATTATTCAAAGCTAAACAAAGAACTCAAGAATACAAAACCTATGAAGGAGGGGTAGTTTTATAGTAAATGTAGCGGACCATGTTTCTGTGGTTAAAAACACAGATGCTGACAGACACGTAGATTGCTCGTTGTTTCCTTTCAGCTGGACCACATGTATGAGAATCTGCATCACTGTGATGTGAGCTGCATATCTGGGCCTCCAACTGTCAACTTCGATCAGACAGAAACGTTCATTTAAGTTGTTGTGGTCAGCAAAGGTGTCATTTACCAGCTTGTCCTGATAAAGTGTTTATTTACAGTTCAGCTTGTTGACCAGGTGAACACACAAAACACTGAGTGGTCAACAAGCTGAACTATAAATACATTATAATAAAATCTTTTAAGTTATTGCTTAAGCTACATTTGTTCTAATGCATGTATCAAATTAATTTCTATCAAAAATATTAAATGACCACCAGCACACTTATTAGAGGGTCTGAATTTAGAGATTGAGACCATAGTGACTGGCTGAAACAGGGTTCAAATTACACAGTGGTTTTCAGCCCTATTTTCCAGTGCACTATAAAAGATGTCACATGCACGTGCATATATGGACATGCACGGTCAATTGCAGAGTTACTGCAAAAAACAATGGATCAGGCAGTGACAGTCACTATTCAAACCCTGTTGTAAAATATGATTGACTTAATATTTCTAAAGAGAAATTGAGGCTTTTCGAATGGGAGTCAGTTGGAGGGGTCATCTAGCAGGAGTCAGTGGCACTTGAAGGGACTTGTGGTGGTGTCCCTTCAAGGGTGGTGGGTGACTTCCTGGATCATATTAAACAACATGCCCCCACTACTGAAGACCCTGAACCATAGTGTCACACTGCTGTTTTGGTCTGAACCAAGCAGGAAGCTCCGGAGCGCTACCAGAAGCGACAACATTGATTACGTTTTGTAACCATGGCCTAACCCCAGATTCACAGACTATAGATGTAGCCGTTTATTTCAGTGTTTTCAGTTCATGAAAGTTAATTGTAACATTTTGGTCACATAAAAAATCTGGTTCAGTATTTGTTTGTGATAAAGGCACGTTGAGGAACTGGCTGTTCAGTTTTTCCAATAAGTACATGTTGTTTTACTAGCTTTAGGCCTATTTTCTGCCAGTGAAAATTAGCATTAGCATTAGCAATATCACAGTTAACCATAGACTGTAAATACACCATGCTAACTTAGCTAGCAGCTAGCGCTAGGGCCAACTTCAACCTCTCATCCAAGTACAGTCATTTCTGGCTCCAAAAGTCAAACATGGTGACCATTAAATCCAAGATGGCGACAGTCAAATCACTAAACTCAAGTCTTCAAAACGGCAGTCCACAAACCATGTCATGGTGAATATCCATATTTTTTTATGGTCTGAACGCAGCCTTAGTCCTTTCTGCTTTCCATCAGTCTTTAGACATCTTTTATGTTTTTATTTAAAAAAAACATATTTGGTTAATTTCTTCAATTATTTTGTTTTGTTCTCATTTGAAAGCAAGACATTTTTAAAAAATAATTTAGAATTTTTTTTACTAATTTTAATCTCTGTTTTATGTGTAAGATCATTTCTATCTTTTATCACTGTTCAAATAAGCTGCAGTGTCTCAGTACCAAAAGAGGAGGAAGAGGGCGGGTTTTAACGGCAGGCACAAACAGAAAGAGTTGAACACAAATCATTGAGCAGGAAAATGAGGGAAACATCTCTGCAGTCTCTGCTCTGTAAGTAGAATCTGTGTGTTTTTGTGTTTCATGACCCTTTTTTTTAACATATCTATTATGTTGTTGAGACACTCAAAGTGCTTTCAGAGAAAATTGGACAGCAAATAATTGGTAATTTGGGTTAAATGTTGAAAATGAATCTTGAACAGAAGCCTGTCATTAAGCCAAAGTATTTGTGTGACTCAGCAGGATTAAATTAAATTAATTTCTGCAATTTTATATCTTCTATCAGAGTGACATTGTGTTTTTCTGAGAATGATGTAAATTTGTTCCTGTTATTTGAATAAATGTGAAGAATAAATGCCATGTGTATGTGTAGACAAACACAATCTTACACTGTACTTGAACTCATGACCTCAGACACGCTAGCAGAGAGGCAAAAACTCATGGGTGTTAGAGTTTGTCACTAGTCCGTCTCTTAAAGTGTCGGGGAGTGAGGTTTAGTCGTTGCACAGCACTTCACAACTGGTTATCATTACACATAGCTGTAAGACTTGTGTAGTTATTTTAAATTATACACTGTCTTAGAAGGTATCACATTGTTTCTCTCCTCTTTAGTCTTCAGCAGTCTGTAAAAACTTCCTCCAGAGGACTTTATGAATTGATCAACAGACCAGTTTCTCATAGCAATCCTGCTCATGTGGTAGCAAAAAAAGAATTCAGCTGCAATGAGAAAAGGCTCAACAATAACTAAAGGGATGCTAATCCAGATGTCATGGACATTTTTGCAGCATTGCTTAAAAAACACAGAGATAAAGCATTAAATATTGTTACTTGTTGAAGCAATTGTAAACACTATACAATAGATTACACAGTCAGTAGCAATTACACAAATGTCATGTATGTTTGTGGAGAGAAACTCTCTTTGGCACATGACAATGTGGCCCCTTTTCTCTAGGATTGACACATTGAAGCCAAATACAAAAACACAATTATCTTGTATTTTGAGAGAGAAAGCATGTTGTTCTGCCCTTTCTCTAAAGATTGCAAACACAGCTTCACACCCTTCCACAGAAGCAAGGCTAAAAACAGTCAGGTCCCTAAAAGGACATTTCCAAAAACTGTTACACCTTCTCACAAACAAGTATGTCATAGATGATCTCATAGAGACCTGATGGTCGGTCAATAACTTCAAATTTAGCTGGTCTTGGTACCTCATGATCCACACAGTTAGTACCCCAGGGGTCAGCAAACAACACTCACACAGAAGCAAGGGTCAAGAGTTCAACTAACCTAGGAGCAGGATTTCTTCACAAACATTTATGCCAGAATGACAAAGTGACATTACTTTCACATTCAGTTGAGAACCAACAACACTGTCCTCTTAAGGTTTGTCAGAGCAACACATGACAGAGACATAGAAATCTGCATGACTATGATTTGACTTATTACTGGATCAGATAAAAGTACAACATAAACTAAATGTTAAACAGAGTAGCCTGCATACAGTCCGCTTAAAGACAAACACAGCAGGTATGATATGTAGACTAAAAGACGAAGATTCATAAAATGATAACCCGTTATTCAATTTGCTCTCACACTTCATAGTTCAAAAGGCAAAAGTTCCTGATACAGTGGACTGAATAAGAAAACCTGCTCTGGTTATGATTGCATTACCTCACCTTCATTTCACTTTAACTGAAGGCCAATAAGTGATCAAAGCTTTCGTCTGCAATGAGACATATTTTCTGTGTTTGTGTCATCTCTCTTTAGTTCTGAGCTCACTGTTGTGCTGCACAACAAACCAAGGTTAGTAAACTTCCTCTATCACAGTCTGAAAGCTGCTGATTCTGTCTGAGAGACCCTGAGAGGAAAGTTAGAGCTGAGGACAGAGCAGGAAGTCTGACAGTTAGAAAAAGCTCAATTTTTGCTTGTGTTTGTGGTAACTGTTTATTCAAATGCTTTTATCGTCTTTTTTGTAACTGTGAAGTACTTTGTAACTCTATTTTTGTGCTCTATAAACAAAGCTTGATTTACTTACTTCCAACTTTGTTTGTCTGGAGTCTGAAGTTAAAACTAGACAACATCAAGTCTTTAGGTGTTTCAAGACTTCACACGTGGAGTTCTGTTAAAATTGTCTTTGAGAGTTGGGTACATTCCATGTTGCTTAAGAACTCTGTAACAGAACATCTTTACAGTTTGAGATGTGCTATTGTATGTGCTACACAGCATAAAACTGACTGCACCAAAGTGTCTACTCTTTTTACAACAGTTTTCTGTGGTGTGACTTTGTGAGCAGTTTTGACAAAAATGTAAAGAATCGCCGGTTTGTCATTTCAGCCCTCACAGCCTCTCTGACTGTGAGTCCTAGCAGCTCTCAGATGTTTAAAGGACAGTTTATGTCTCTGAGCTGTGAGGAGGACGACAGCTCTGCTGGATGGATGCTGAGGAGGAACACAACCAAAGAAATCAGAACTGAGTGTGATGACTGGGGAGAAGCAGCTGGTTCCTCCTGTAGGATCACTGTAACAACCCACTGGGACAGTGGAGTTTACTGGTGTGAGTCCAGAGAAGGTGCAACCAGTAACAGCATCAACATCACTGTCACTGGTAAGATCAGACTGTGGAGTTAGTATTGATGAAGCTGAGTGTAAATGATGAAATGCTGTAGTTTGTGTCTGTTTTGAGGTGGATCAGTGATGCTGCAGAGTCCTGTCCTCCCTGTGATGGAGGGAGATGATGTCACTCTGCACTGTAAAACAACGACATCTAACCTTCCAGCTGATTTCTATAAAGATGGCTCCCTCATCAGGACTGAGCCTGCAGGTCACATGACCATCCACCATGTTTCCAAGTCTGATGAAGGCCTCTACAAGTGTCACAGCAGCGGTCATGGAGAGTCTCCACCCAGCTGGATCACTGTCACAGGTGAGGAAGTTAAAGTCATTATACAAATTATGTGTTTATGTGCAGGTAAAAACAACAACAACAACAGTGTATTACGTTTTCACATATTATTTGAATCAATCCGCTTACAACCCTGGAAACAACTAAATAACATAGATGAAGTTTAACATCTAATGAACTGCACCAATCTCAGTAATCGTATAACTTTCTGAACATTAAAAGGAGTGAATGTTTCCATTTTTTAAAATTATTTTTGTTTACTTTTAGGGAAACCCACCACCACGTCTCAACCTACACCGCCCTATACTTCACCTCCCTCCTCCACCTCTCCTCCTTCATCATCCACCACTCCTCATCTCCCTGTGTTGTGGTCTGTTCCATCTGTCTGTGTTCTGGTTTTACTGGTTCTACTGGTTCTACTGGTGAGACGATGTGTTCGGAGGAAACCTAATGGTCAGACACGACTTCTGGATTTCATAATGAATATTTGACTTTTAGGATTAATTTTTGAGAACAAATTATTCCAAAAATATTTGACACCCGTTTACTAAATTTCATTATGATGACATTTTACTATTTAAATTCCTGTTTATGTTCATGTTAATATTTCAAAATTTATTTTGCCATACAAATTATTAACAAATTTAAACTACAGTTTCAAACATTTTTAAAAAATTAAATGTCCTTCAAGATTCTTATAGTCTTATATAATTATATTGTTGGTTTTTGTTTGTTTGTTTGTTTGTTTGTTTGCTTCATTCCAGCTGCTGAATTACAAGTTGAAGAAGATGACATTACATACAGTGACATCAAAATATTGCGTCACCAACAACAGCCAATCAGACGGAATAGAGGTAATGTGTTGCACTTGTATCAGAACATCAAATACAGACGCCTCAGCATCTGATACTGACGCACAAGGCGCCCTTTAGTGTCTGTATGAGATGCACCAGGCTTTCATGTAACTCAAATGTAAACCCATCCACATCATTATCAGACGCCATGACAAGGATCATGTCTATATAAGGTGACATCTCTTTGTTAGGAGGAGGTGGGCTGGATGGCTAGATAGATAGTCGGCATCTTTTTCCAAACTTTATTTCAAACACATTCAAATATGACATTTTTACACTCAACTTTAATAGTGATTAGTTTTACACAATATATAATATTCCATTCGAGACCAAAAAGTAACTGAATATGTAAAATGGTAAAATGAATGTGTTATAGATTCTGGTTCATCTTTGCTAAATTTACATTTTATTTCAATATCTAAAAACTTGGAGAAATATAGATTTGTTGGATATGTATTGTGTAAAATTTTGATATGTATTTCTTTAATCTTATTGGTAATACAGAATTCATATGACCAAAAATAGACAGGTCACGTTGAAGCCACATATTCATAACAGTTTTTGTCCTTTTAAGTCTAGGAAGAAAGTTAAATTGTTGCCTGGTTAACATATCTTTATTTACATCGATACCTAAATATTTGACTGTTTTTTTCACCAGAATGTTGCATATGCTCCCCTCATCTGTATCAATTAGGCTTAAAATTTAACATTTAAACATCTAGGAAATACAGATGTAAAAAAACTTATAATCCACTTTTAGGAGTGTGATCAGTCTCCAGAGAATCTTTGTTTGGTTTCGGTATCAAACTGATTAAATCTTGTTTCATTGTTGTTATCATCCCCTTCCTATAAGTGGGACTTTAATAACATCCCAAAAGCATAAGTAAAGTTCAGTGGATAAACCAATTCCAGGAGATTTTCCAGTTCTCATATGTTTCAAAGCTCCCACAAATTTACAGTGTAAAATAGGTTGTTCACAGTTCTGGTCCAAATTTAGATTCTTTGTCAAAATTATCCAACATGTTCTGATATTTCTTTTGGATTCGTACTAATGTAGTTGTTTATTTTCAGTGCTGAAATATTATTTCTTTTACAATTGCGTTTTTCACCATTTTCTAACCGTCTTGCTCTGGATCGTATCAAGGCCCTTTTAGCAGCATCAAAATATAATTTATTATTTTATTCTGGAGTTGTGTTAATTTCAGTTTCTCATTTTCTGGGAGAAATTCTTTATTTAATAAAATCATTAAATTTTCCATAATTTCCTTTTCCTTTGCATTGCTAATGTCCTTGGTACCGTTACCTATCAGTTACCTATCAGTTACCTATCAGCTCACACCTGATCTTTTCCAGTTTTAGATAAACATTATACCCTGAAGCCACTAATAAATGGATGGGGCTCAACTAGATTTCCACCGGAGTACAAGATGGGGTTGTGCTAATACAAAATGGGAAAACTAAACTGTCTAACCATTAAGAGGTAACTAGACAACAGCTCTGAAGGTCCTGAAATATTTTAGACATAATATCAAAGTAGTCCTACCAAAAAAATAATATGACTTTGAGCATGAATAGAACACATGACTTACTGTCACTGTACTGTAAGTTGCATGGAAAAGTATGACATCTGTCACACCTGTCCTCTACTTCTGGAAATATTTCACACAACTGGGCTTTAGAAAAATGAACCGTGTGCAGGACTTTGAACTGTCTGAGTGATAGCTTTGTGATAGCCCCTTTCCACCCGTCTTCTGTGAATTCTCAATACATCTTAATATCAAAACAACAGAATAGGTCTGTTTCCAGTGACTAGCAAAATGGCATATATGAGTGTTTCCAGCATCCTCTAGAGGACGGACGAGGAAAGAACAACCCATATGACCATTTTATAATTTAATAATGGTTGGGTTGGGGAAAGATCATGGTTTGGACACCTGAGCCATGGCGAATCACAGTGCAAAACTCTAGTGAAATACACTGTTTCTTGCAGTCCTGATCAACCGTGACTCATGGTGTCTTTCCCGTGCCTCTCTCTTCCCCTGTTGGTTAGAAGTGGGAGGCAAACAGTGGTCTCCTGCAGCAAAGGCCACTTTGCCACCTTTTGCTAAGTATCTAGCCATCCCCCCTACCCGCCTCCTCCTGATAAGGAAGTCACCTTATATTGATGTCACCTGAACAGCATTACTTCCCTGGATTATAATTACTATGTCCACTAGATGGTAAACATAACTATATGTTGTTTTTGCCGGCTGGAATTTTTAACTATACTGTTGTTTTTCTTGTGAGGATGGGCTGGAATTCCATGCTCAGCTTCTGCTCCCACACTGCACTTGAGCTGACCATAGATCATGGAGATAAGTGACCTCTGTTTAGGGTTCAGCTTAAGAAGATCTTCTCAAGGTTGTTCAGGGAGCATAAAGGTGTAGTTTGGAAAGAGGGAAATTGCACAATGTCTGATCCTAGCCCTAATCTGAAACCATCTTTGTCTTGAAAACACTTGAACACCTGCAGAAAAATAGCATCTGTATGTGGTGGGGAGACACATTTCCATACATTGAACCTTGTACATTAACATAAACCTTTTAATATTACATTACACTTATATGAACATTTAATAAGTTTTCATGATACATTTAAACAAAACAAATGTAATTTTCTTTAATCTGTGGAGTTTCAGACTGTAGTTTGGTCTGTATTGGTTGATGACAACGTGTGATTTGCTTCATGTGTTAGACGGTGTGTTTTGTACCTTGTGGTGAATCAGTTAACAGAAGCTAACAGCTTTGTGGTCGTCCAGTTTCCTGTTTCTGATAAAGACAGTTGGTCCTGCACATGTTTCACTGCAGATGGAAGTCTGCAAAACAAAATCTAAATAGTTTATACATGTGCATATTAGCACACATCCATATACTCAGCTCACATACATATATTTCATGCATATTCGTATTTACACTAATAAACATTTTTAAAGTTAACAATCTTATAAGTTGTGACATGCTGATAAGTTGACATGTTCATCTTGTGGTGCTTCTTTTAATAAAAAGCTAGCAGCTCTGTGGTCATTTAGTTTTCCAATTTTAATAAATTAGCAAAATAAATAAACCTGACACTTGTGTTGGTCTCTTTCACAGCAGCAGTGGTGTTAAGGAAAAAAAAACTTTCAAACTGTAAATTGTACTTCTAAAACATCTGTCCTCAGCAATGAACTGATGTTTGCTGCTATAAGTTAACAATTTTTCATTATGTCCTTTTATAAAACTAAACAAAAGTAGTATCATAATTGATTGTAGTGCTATAAATAAGTCTGAATACTACTTGCATAATGATAAGTACTATAGAAGATATTCTAACAGTACTTCAGTATCAGTTGTAGTACTTGCAGTAATGTATTTTGTATGTATTTTATCTTCCAGAGAGAGATCCAGCTGCAGTTTACTCAGCAGTGAAAACAACAGAAGACGTCAGTTATGGACAAATAGTCATCAAATCAAACAAGAGGAGAGGTACAGCTGCTCCTCTGTCTTTATTTCTGAACTTTGGATAGAGTCAGGCTAACTGTTTCCCCCTGCTTACAGTCTTCATGCTAAGCTAAGCTAACTACATCCTGACTATATTTAACCGTACTTGACACACATTCATGACATTAATATCAATCATCTCATCTCATTCACCAAAAGTATGAAAATAAATGTATTTCCTGAAATGTTGAAATGTTCCTTTAAAGTGATAAGGGTAATGGGCAGCTGCTCCTCTTTGTGGACCAACACCACCAAAATCTTTTAGAGAAAATAGTTTGTTAAAGTTGTCACAGACAAAAGATGGCCAACATTTTTAGCATCTTCATAGTTCCTGGCTGTGTTTTGGTCACATTTTCCAACATAGTTGGCATTTTTCAAGAGTGGGAAGCCAGTGAGAGTTCAAACAAGCTAATTTTATGCCTATGGTGCCTATGGTGATTGTTGGAAGACACAATTGAACTGGAAAAACTGCCACTAGAAATCAAATTTATGGCATCTTTTTACCCTTAACTCAGTCTGTCATGTTATGCCTTCTATGTTGAGCTTTTAAGTTATTGACAGTTCAGTTTAGGTAGAAGGTTAGAAGTGACAGCATCTTAGTTTCTGACCTCCACACATCAAATGATTTTTCATCAGCCTCTTCTATAGTATTACCCATTTTAGCTGAGGAAAACAGTTTGGTCACATTAGATTGTTTAGAAATGGGTCCAAAGACCAATAACAGTCATCAAGTTTTCAGTCTCTGGGGAGTAGTTCTGTGTAAGGCAGATGCCACCGAGCATGCGCGAGAATTTGATTCTCTTCACAGTTTCCCCATCTTATTGTGTTACATATCACAACCTCTGGACGTTGTACTAGATTGTACATTGTAAAACCTAAGAAACATTTGTGGCATCTGTCTTACACAGAACTACTCTCCGGAGACTGAAAATATGATTGCTGTTGTTAGTCTGTGGGGTCGTTTCTAAACAAACTAATATGATCAAACTCTTCATAATGAAGGAACATGTCGCTCAGTGCAGTGGTGTGGCTCACTGACGTGTTTTTAATACTTTTTGGACAACAGAGTTTAAAAATTATACAAAGAATAGAAATAGATCATTAAAAAGAAACTCTCTGCACAAGAGCAAGTTTGAGGTAGAATATAAACAAGGAGATGGACTCAGCAGAACAAAGGTCCTCGGTTGTGTGTCTTCTGCTGTTTTTTTTTAGCACTGCATATAAAACCACAGCAACAACTTCTTCATGTTGATTCCAGTCAAGTGTATTCTGAAGCTGGTGAGGTTTCTCACTAGTGCAGACTGATTTGGGTGGTGGCAATGTGTTTGTCTGTTTTGAACCTTGTGGTCAAAGTGCAAACGTGATTTAATAGCAGCGAGCAGCTCTGTGGTCGTCCAGTTTCCTGTTTCAGATAAAAACTTTCCAGTTACACTTGGTCATTTGTCTTTCAAAGAAGTGCTGTTAAGAAGAAACAAAATTGTAAACCGTCCGCCTTTTAGTGGCTATTAAATCTTGATATAATGCTACATGATTTATTTTACATGTGCTACAGTAGTAGAGTAGTGGTGCTAACACTCACAGTAAACACAGTATACTAACAGTGCTGATTAATATTAATGTATTTTATCTTCCAGAGAGAGATCCAGCTGCTGTTTACTCAGCAGTGAAAAGAACAGAAGACGTCAGTTATGGACAAATAGTCGTCAAATCAAACAAGAGGAAAGGTACAGCTGCTCTTCTGTCTTTATTTCTGAACTTTGAACTGAGTCAGGCTAACTGTTCCCCCTGCTTACAGTCTTTATGCTAAGCTAAGCTAACCACATCCTGATTACATACTTAGTACGTCCGAACCAGTTATGGTTTTACAGAGACACTTGTTTTACCGCAAAGCCTCAAGTTACAGCTCCATTACCAGATGCTGTTGAAATGAAATGTTGACATATTTTTTGTGAATTACTTTTTGTGAATTATTATCATTTTAAAGGTCGTATTCTTGAAACTGTTTTGATTTAAGACTATCAATTACATCACACATGACACGTCAACTACAGTGGAAGCAGAAGTTACACTGCTGTATGAATAATGTATGAATTTATATTGTATTTTCAGTCACTTGAGGATTTTGAAAGGAATTATGTTTTTTGAACTATTTTCACGTTGGACAATTCAACTCTCACTAATACATCCAACACCCACATCTACAGTCAACACAGGAAGTAGTGTTTACATAGAGAGGTAGAGTGGTGGTCGCGTTGGTGGGTTGATGTGTGATTTGATCAGGACGTGAACTTCTCAGATTCTCACAATCACTTCCTGGAACTGAGCTGAAAATGATCCTCGGACTAGAAATACTCAAAGTTGGACAGATAGTCATTTATGAAGCTTCAACACTGACTTTGAGACATGTGACATCCCTGTCACTCAGAGCTGCAGAGGACAAATTATGATGATGTGTTTAATTTTCTCTTTTTGTTATATAAATATAAATAATATAAAACTATACTGGATTTCAAAATGCAGAAAACAGCACCACATTTTTAAAAAAGCTTAGGTTTTATATGTAAAAGCAAATAACAAAGATTAATGTTATATATGCAAAAATATTATGCCAAAATGAATTAAAGCTCATAATTTTTACAAACATGCCAATAAGCTAGTAGACTGCAGTGGTGGAAAGCAACAAGTACATTTACTTAAGTACTATACTTAAGTACAGTTTTGAGGTACTTGTACTTTACTTGAGTATTTCCATGTGATGCTACTTTATACTTCAACTCCACTACATTTCAGAGGGAAATATTGTACTTTCTACTCCACTACATTTATTTGACAGCTTTAGTTACTTTTCAGATGAAGATTTGACACAATGGATAATATAACAAGCTTTTAAAATACAACACATTGTTAAAGATGAAACCAGTGGTTTCCAACCTTTTTGTCTTTTGACGTCTTACAAAAAGCAGTGTGTAGTCGGGGTCACATTTCACATGTCTATGAGTTGTTAACAGCTCCACCAAATAGTGATTTTTCCCTCTAAACTTCTCACATGCTTTCATTTCAATAAATGTTCAAATGATCCAATATTTCAGCAAAAATCAAAGATTAGAGAAAAAGTCCAAAAACTGAAAACAGATTTGTGTATCAGAACTTTGTTTTTTCTTCTTTCCTCTCCCATTAATCATCTCACGACCCCTCAGATTTATCTGCTGACCCTTTGGAGGGGCCCGACCCCTAGGTTGGGAACCACTGGACTAAACTAGCTAACTGTATATAAAGTAGGTTAAACTAGCTCCACCTCCAGCAGCTACAACAGTAGTCTTCATGTTAATTAAAATAGGAATTTGACTCTACAGCATCTTGCAGATGCAGAGATGATATTCAAACTGACTTTGAGACATGAAGAACATGTGATCTTCTCTTCCATGTGTCCCCTACAAGAGAGGGAAAAAGTTATTTCTGTCATGTCACAGTATTGAGAAATGCATCCTGAATGAAAACATCTCTCATTAAAAAAGAAAAATAGATAAGATTGTTTATTGATTATATCATATTTTATCTGTTGAGATCTCTGTCATTATACAGCAGACATCCAGCAGGGGGACATGATGGTGTTTAAGTTTTAGTTCCTCGTCATGCACATTATCTTTATGAGGCACATCAATGATGAAGTTTGATTTATTAGAGCTAAAGTAGTTGGTTCTGACAGAAACATCACTGTCACAAAGCTGCATTTTCCTCAATGTAAAAAAATGTGACATTGTGGGGACATCAGGGTTTATGGGGACTGCAGGTGTTCTCTGCATCCTGCACACTAACAAATGAAATGAGGATCATCTAAAGGATCTTTTAATGATTTTATTGTTATCAAACATTCAAACATCTCTGCTGCTGCTAAATATCAGCTCAGTCAGGAGTGAGTTCCTGAGTTACTCCTTCTCCTGAAACTAGGACTGAAAATGTGTCAGTTTTTGTCCAGTGAGGAGAGGTTTCCTGCTCTGAGAAGCTTCATGAATTCAGGCCCAGAGTTCACATCTCATCACAGACCTGCAGTGAAACTTTGTCTTTACATGAACTGTCACCAAGATCTTCCCCTGACCTCCACCAACTGTAGTTACCATCAGTAGATGTTGTACAAGAGTTGTTTTTTCTACAACTGTGTCTCATATTGTTTTATCTGTGTGTGTTCAGCATGTCCACCAGAGCCAGAGGTTGTCTACTCTTCACTGAGGTAGACCTCCACATCTTCACACCAGTCCAACCACTGACATCCAGCTGGCATTGTTACTGGTCTCCAGAGCCCCTCAGGCAGCAGTACATTCATTTTTTAAACATATTTTATATATTTCATGTTGTTCTCCCTAAATTAGACTCATGCAGCAAATATTTCCTAAAATAGTAATAATAATAAATAAACTTGCTGTGTTTCACAGCAAAATGTCTTCAATAAGATGTAGAATAAACTTTGGTCTTGTTTGTTGTTTAATTTCTGTGGTTTTGTGGGTTTCACAAAGCTGTCAGATGGAAAATTTGACTTCTGGTTTTATTGTGGGTAACACACACCTCTGACTATCTGTGTATTTGCAGCTCTGCAGCACCGATATCAAACGTACAAAAAACGCAACCGCAGTCTATAAACAGCAGGAACATCAATCATCAGCTGGAAACTCTGCACACACACAGCTGCAGCACAGAGTGTGTGAAGAGTTTAGATTCTTTACTCAGTGAAAGATGAAGAAAATTCAGTCGGTAAAACATCTCCTGGTTTAAACATCACACATCATGTAGTTCATCTTAAACACTTTGAAGAAAAAACAGAAAAAATATCCAGTTGGTTTAATTGGTAATTATATTTGGGTTCATATGTTGTTGTTAATTTGCAAAAATCTTAAATTAGACTCGTGTCTTTAACTGACAGAAAATACTCAGTGTTGTTTTGTGTCAAACTACATATTAGTATATTAGGTTGTTTCTTAAATCTCTGTAATGAGCACATTTCCTGTATACTACCAAATTACACAACCTTTCAAATAAATGTTCTAAGAAGCAGCTACTTTTAGGAAAATATTGAAAAAAAAAAAACTAGTATATGAAATATATCGTTTGACACACTGAAAACTGAGTATTTTCAACTTTTTTGTTCATTTTTTATATTTTTTACCAAATTGCACCATTGTCTCTGTAAAATATCTGTAAAGCTGTTAAATACCTGCAAATGTCATTTTTAATGAAAATACAGTGATTAAAGAGGTAAATATAAGACTGTACAGATAATATTGGTAATAATGTTATTTGTTGACATATTACATATTACATAATCATGAGCAGATTATAGATTGATATTAGTAAACTCATGCTCCATCTTTTCACTTGTACCTGAAACAACACCTGCCTCGTTTTGTTCTAAAAGCTCATCAATCACTCTTTAAAGTCTGCTGCCACCTACTGGTCATAATGGGTATTACACCACAGCTGCTGGTTTGTAAATGACACCAGTTTAATGACATATGAACTAATTAATAATAAACTATTTTACATCAAATATTGAGTAAATAATTGTGTTGATCATTAAATGTATATGAAACTGTGCCTAGTTACTGAGGAACGAATCAGGAACGAGCTGATAATTGATGAGTCATTAATGTGAAGCAGAACTAAGTAGAGGGAACTTGTTGCAGGGGGACTGTTGATGTTGAGAGACCGTGTTGAGACTGATGTGATTCTATTTAAGCTCTAAAGTTTTAACTCTACAGTAATTAAAACCTTGTGTAGATTTAGTGTCATGTTGGTAAAATTACATTTCCAGTTGTGAGCGGCCGCCGTTGCTTCAGCGTTGAAGAGCTGATGCTGCTTAAGGCTGCATTCACACCAAATCATAATTAGTCTCTATAGTAAATTTCACAAATCATTCATAAAACCTCGACAGTCACAGATAAATGTGTGATTAATCCTTAATGAAGCTTTCAGATAGCAGAGAGAGTTTATTCTTTAGACTATATACACTATATTACGGTCCAATCATACATAAAACAGGAGAACTTGATTATTTCAATGAGTTATAGTAAATATGAAGAATGCTACAATATTTTTGAATAGTGACTTTTGAATTATGTAATAAATATGGATCAAACATGGTATAAAAATGTGTATCAGCTGTGCAAAAATGTTTTTAAAAAGTTGAAATATTTCCATTTTTGAATATTCTGGGTCACATGAGGAGAAATCATTGAATTTCAGGCCAAATGAAAAGTAAAAATGATGTTTTTACTGCTCTCAAATGTAAATTTGGGTTAAATTTGACCCTGAACAGTATGTAAGGGTTAAACCCCTTCCCACAGCAAAACAACTGCACATTAGGGCTGAGTGATATGTATGAAATCACTATCAGGGACATTTATAAAGGGATATGTTTGTTATTCAAAGAGTCCAAATGAGTCTGAGACTGAGTGAAGACCAACAGAAGCTTGGCACGAGATTCAAAAGCTGTTGTACACTCCATCACCAGTCCTGCACTTTGGCTCAACTGTAGTTAACAGTTCATGCTCCTTTCTTTCAACAATAATAAACCAGTTTCTTTGTATTTAATTATGTTAAATAATGAATTAAATCATCAAAGATGATAAACAGGAATTTCATTTATATTCTGACTGACTTGCTTGAATCATTCCATATAAGTGCATCATCAAGGTTTGTCCAGCAGGTGTGGCCACTTCATCATCCATACACCACTGACTCTGTTCACTGCATGTTGGCACCTACATCCTATCAGACTTGAACTTAGCTTTATGGCTCTTACTCACATTGTTCTCTCCTGTCCAGATCCTTGCTTATGTCGTATTAACTCTCAGATGTTCATCGCTTTGAATTAAAGTGTCTGCTGAATGAAATTAATTGTTATTGTAAAAGAAAACAACACAGGGCAGCTTCAATCCCTCAGAACTGTAGTATAATCTCTGTCTGTCATCACACATGATTGGTTGCACACACATATACATCAATACAACATTAAGTCAGTACATGAAGTGTGTTGCAGAGCAGTGAAAAGTTCATCCCATTATGCTGTCTTATGTATATATAATAAGAAAGAAAAAATAAATTACTTACAAAAGGCCCCTGGACGAGAAACTCAATTCAACACAACATCAAACAGTGAAACAGAGAAAAAGTAAAGCAATCATTGTAAAACTCTTTAAATGAACAATGGGAGATGACTCCTGTCTGAGAGAGAGGATTTCTTAATGAGCATAATGATTATAATGAGTTAGAATAGAAACATAATTGTATGTTTCATATCTAAACATCATAATAAATCTAACAGTTTGAGTCCCAGACTGTGGTCTACTTTGCCTAATGGTAAAGTTGCCCCTGCATTCTGGTTGCCCATTGCTGCTCTCAATAAAGCTAAACTAAATGTAATTTTAATGTAGCTTTAATATTTTCTTAATTTAGCTGATTTGGGCTTTGTGTCACTTCATGACTACAACTGTGACGACTGTGAATTAAGAATTTTTCCACTTTGAGCAGGTTCTCATAGCACTAGTTTCTCACTACTGTACAAAGGAAGGAAGTTGGCTTTAACCGCTCTGAACAAACTAAGTTGTTCTCATATCACCAAGAAGCAGAATGGACCAAACATCTCTTCAGTGGCTGCTCTGTAAGTACAATCTGTATTGTCCACATTTAAATAATTATACTTATAGCGGAGAGTGAGATACATGGTGATATATGGTTTAAAGTTCACTTAAACTTCTTGCAATGAAATTAGATTCAAAATAACATTTTATTAATCAGCATCAAGAAAATAATTAAATGCAACAGACAGGAAGAGAAATTCATGGTTCAACAGAAGGTGAAAGACGTTACAGCTTGTATTAAATCTTCGTGTCAGATTATACAGCGATGAATCAGTCATGTTTACCGACATCTTCTGTCAGGAGGGTTATCATAGATGTTTGAATGTTGATGATCTGTGGTCTCTGCTTTTTCTCTCAGAACAGAGGATGACAGGTCAGACAGTAAACAATTTAGGAAAGCATTTTAATAATTAACTTGCAAAAAGATAAGTTTGTCAATTTGTACAGCAACAATAATCTAGATTTCAATTCAAACACATCATCAGTCATTCAGCAGCATCAGATGTTCTAGTTTTACTTAGATTAATATGAACATTTTGTAGATTAAGCTGGACTGATTAAGTTGTATGAAGTACTGATGCCAAACTCAAATATAAGATAGCTTGATTGTCTTGTGTATTGAAATATTATTGACATTGATTTATCTTTCTGTATAAATATCATGTCATTACACTTCATTCTGGTGTAAGTTTAGTGATGGTTTTATGGGTTTCTCACTTGTCTCGTTCTCTTGTCTCTTTAGTTCTGAGCTCACTGCTGTTCTGCACAACAAACCAAGGTTAGTAAACTTCTCATCTCATAATCTAAAGCTCACTCTTAATGCCAGTTAGTTGGTCCTCCTCAGCCTGTGAAAACAGCTGTATAATGTCTTATATGTAAGGTCTATAAAGGTCTGGAAGTAAAAGTTAGGTTTTCCTAAAGACAAGAGGTGACTCACAGTTTGAGCACTTCTACAGTTTGGATCAACATGAAACTGTCCTGTTAAATCATCAGAACAACAAATGAACAACTGTGATAGAAAATATCTCGTTCTTTAATAAAAGGTCAAAGGGGTGAGACTGTGTAAGCTATGTAAACATTTCGGGGTAGAAGTTAACAATGCGCCTTTCTGCAAGAAACAGCCAATCACTGATCTTAAAATCCAGTCACATGTGCCACTAACGGCAGGCTGAAACTGAAGATTACGATGTTAAGAAAACTGGCTTTACAATTTACAGTGTGAATCAGTTCAGTTTTAATTTCTAGGTCACTAGAAATTTATCGTTTTTCATTTTGTCCTGTTATAATACTATACAAAAAATGGTATTATTATTGAAATATGAATTATTGTAGTGGGGCATAAATAATCTGAATACTATTTGTATGATGACTAGTACTGCAGTAGTAGCAGTAGATTTTCTAACAGTACTTGGATCAGTTGTAGTACTGTCAGTAATTTATTTCATATGTATTTTATCTTACAGAGAGTGATCCAGCCGCTGTTTACTCCGCAGTGAAAAGAACAGAAGACGTCAGTTATAGACAAATAGTCGTCAAATCAAAGAGGACGAGAGGTACAGCTGCTCTTCTTCTCTGTTCAAATCTTTTGTTGTTGTCACAGCCAAAAAATTTGTAGTGTCTTAAGCCACTGATATGCTTGCTTTTTGCATATGCAAAAACAATGGATGCAATTCCAGCACCACTGTTCAAATTATTGCTTGTGTACTTTGTTTATACATGTAAGACTGGTCACATGTTCTAGTTGTTGTTCTTGAGTGGGAAGCTGGTGAGGGTACTAGTCAGCATGCAACCACATTTTATTCATTCAGGACTTTTAAAAACAGAAGTTACAAAGTGCTTTACAGGAAAATTCTCTCAAGGACAAGATCCCTCTCTGGCTTCCCACCACCACGAACACAGTCAGTGACATTTGTTGCAACACATGAGCCGGTGGAACAACTAACGGGAATTAAACATCTGGGCTGCAACCTAAATCCCTCCCTATTTACTACATAGTGGACCTTACCCTCCACTATTTTATTTCTGTAGCTGAACTCTACTGTGTGTAAACATTTCCACTATATAGGAACTCAAAAAGTAGAGTTAAATGTACACCACTTTCTGCTAACAATCGTACAATGCAGCATGTCAGATTTTGGAGATGGGAAAATAAACTCTGTGCAAGTCCACCGCTGACAGTGATGATGCAAACTGATAATGATTAGTGACTACTGAGTAAACTATTGAGTGTCTGTTATATCAGGAGCAGTGAATGAAGGAGGGAGTGATTTTGGTCACACGGTCTGTGGTTGTAGGGGAGAACTGTGCCCCTGAAACACTTTCAGGTGCTTTTTTCCCCTGATCAACCTATCAGGTTGTACTTCCTCCCAACTGGCTTCATGATTTAAATGGTTATTTTTAACTATCCAGTTAGAGATTCTTCTTTTTAGTTGAAAGTTGGAAATAATAGACTATTTTAGCTCTAGCAGAGTCTAATTTAGTTTAACCCCTACAGAATCTGGTTTAGCTAAACAATCTCCCAAAAACCTCCATGAATCCATTTTAAACTGTCCTTTAATAAAGTTTATAATTTAGTTGTTTTTAAAACTGTGCAGTTAAAACCATAGCAACGCCTTCCTCTTGTTGATTACAGTGAAGTGTATTGTGAAAGTGGTGAGATTTCTCATTATAGTGTGGTCTTATTTGAATGTGTGTTTGTCTGTTTTGCACCTTGTGGTCAAAGTGTTTTTATAGCAGCGAGCAGCTCTGTGGTCGTCCAGTTTCCTGTTTCAGAAAAATACTTTCCACTTATACTTTGTCTTTTGTCTGTCAAATCTTGTAATGCTACATGACAAACAGTTGTATTAGTTGTATTAGTATTCTGATTTATGTTACATGTGCAACAGTACTACTCACAGTAAATACAGTACACTAACAGTACTGGTTAATATGTATGTATTTTATCTTCCAGAGAGTGATCCAGCTGTAGTTTACTCAGCAGTGAGAAGAACAGAAGACGTCAGTTATGGACAAATTGTTGTCAAATCAAACAGGACGAGAGGTACAGCTGCTCTTCTGTCTTTATTTCTGATCTTTGACCAGAGTCAGGTTGTTTCCCCCTGCTTCCAGTCTTTATGCATAACTTTAAGCCTTAATAAAATTTAAACAGGTGAGTTATATAAAAATTAATCTCCCAGTACAGTTGTCATGAATGGGGAATTAACTATGGAGACCAAAAGTGTTTTTTGTACCAGGCTGTAAATATGTTCATTTCTGCTATAAAGTTGGGCATTTTAACACGGGTTTGAGGATTGACTTTCTTTTGGAGCCAGCCTCAAGTGGCCATTTGAGGAACTGCAGTTTTTGGCACTTGCCCATTGGCTTCATTTTTCAGCCTTGGAGTTTGCTGCTTGGTTGTGACAGAAACATCACACACACATGGGGACATCGGAGTTGATTTTATTGTCATCAAGCATTCAAACATCTCTGCAGCTGCTAAGTGTCAGCTCAGAAAGTTGTAATTTCCTGATTTAAGAAAGTGGATAAGATGCTTTTACTTCTCCTAAAAATGCATCATTCTGAGACTTTTTGTCCAGTGAGGAGAGGTTTCCTGCTCTGAGAAGCTTCATGAATTCAGGCCCAGAGTTCACATCTCATCACAGACCTGCAGTGAAACTTTGTCTTTACATGAACTGTCACCAAGATCTTCCCTTGACCTCAACCAACTGTAGTTACCATCAGTAGGTGTTGTACAAGAGTTGTTTTTTTCTACAACTGTGTCTCATATTGTTTTATCTGTTTGTGTTCAGCGTGTCCACCAGAGCCAGAGGTTGTCTACTCTTCACTGAGGAAGACCTCCACACCTTCACACCAGTCCAACCACTGACATCCAGCTGGCCTGTTACTGGTCTCCAGAGCCCCTCAGGCAACAGTACATTCATTTTTTAAACATATTTTATATATTTCATGTTGTTCCCCCTAAATTAGACTCATGCAGCAACAGATTCATTTTCAGATGTGTTTTTTGTGAATAAACAGTGTAAAAATTAAAATTAAAATTAGATTAGATTTACCTTACATTATTACATTTGTGGAAATATATTACCTAATATAATAATAATATGTTAACTTTCTGTGTTTGAGTCTGAAACAGCAAAACATCTTCAATAAGATGTAGAATAAACTTTGGTCCTGTTTGTTGTTTTCTTCGTGTGGTTCTGTGGGTTTCAACAAAACTGTCAAATGGAAAACTTAACTTGTTCTGGTTTGGTTATGGGTAACAAATCCACACACACTTCTGACTATCTGTGTGTTTGCAGCTCTGCAGCCCCGATAACAAACGTACAAAAACCGCAACCGCAGTCTATAGACAGCAGAAACACCTTTCAGTGGCTGGAAACTCTGCACACACACAGCTGCAACACAGAGTGTGTGAAGAGTTTAGATTCTTTACTCAGTGAAACATGAAGAAAATTCAGTCTGTAAAACGTCTCCTGGTTTAAACATCACACATCATGTAGTTCATCTTAAACATTTTAAACACAGGTGTCTGTGACACACCAAGAAACACAGAAATGCAAACATCAAAGGCAGGAGAGAAGAATCTTCTTTTTGACAGTTAAAAACACTGTAACTGTTTTTGTATTTATTGACTTAATTATTCACTGATTTTTTTCACTTCTTTCATCTTCCTTTCTTTAAATATCTTCTTTCAGTTTTATTTCCATTTTATTAATCACTCTATTATTAAATATGATGATGTGATATTTTGTTTTTACAAGAAAGCAAGTACACAACACACCAGGCCAAACAACAAAAGGCAGTCCAAACCAACCACCCAAATACAAGAAAACCCACATGACCAGAAGGACTAAACAGAAGTGCAAACCAGGAAAGCCCAAAGAACACAAAAAGACCAAAAAACACACAAAGTCCTGGCAGGGTGTGACATATATATATATGTATATATATATATATGTGTGTATATATATATATATATAATAGTGCCACATCAACAAAGAAACTGTAAAGTCAGTTCAGAAGCAGTTTTTTGGGATGTTTCCGACCATCCTTGCAAAACAAGGATGGTTTTGCATATCAGTGGAATACTGTCTCAAGCTTGAGCACAAAGAAAAAAACAAAAACAAAAATAATTACAAGATGAGATAGCTGATTGCAGCCAACTGCAGGAATCCAGGGAGGTTTCTGAACCAGGTGTGTTGATGTTTGACACCTGCAGAGCAGAAAACAGCTGTGAGGTTTCAGCTCAGGTATTAACATGGAAGCAGCTTCACTCTTTAATGGTCGTCTCCGCTGTTGTCAGAGCACATTTTGAGCTGTAACATGTTAGAAGCATCAGCAGTGATCTGCTGGACAAGTCACTCAGTCACTCTGTTATCTGTGCTGAAGTCTTCATAAGTAAATATATATCTTTGTTTTCCTTTAGAGCACTGACTGAACACAATGATGTGAATTAAAGTCTGACGTAGTTTTTTGAAGACATGTTCTAGTAATCAGTGCAAATGTTTATTGATGATAAAGGTTGTGTTGACAACATTTTTTTTTCAAGAAAATACCAAATATAAAGTCTCCTGTTTAGAAACTGTTGTCAGTGTGATTCATCTGATGTGAATATATTGTATATTTGTTAAAGTTATTGGTAATGCTTTATGTTACAGCTCTTTTAATTTATACCAATGTCCTAAATGATTTGCAGGAATTAAATGGTTCATTTTTAGGACATTTTTCAGAGATGATGGTGCAGTTTGGTACAAATTATAAGAAAAAACAGAAAAAGTGATAAAGGACCAGTGTTTAGGATTTAATGGCATCTAGTGGTGAGGTTGCAGATTGCAACCAACTGACCAACTTGAGCCACCTGTACTTTACTTTATGTTACTTTATACTTCTACTCTGCTACATTTCAAAAAGAAAAAAATACTTTTTACTTCACTACATTTATCCGACAGCTACAGTTCCTATCAATAAATCAATCAATCAAACTTTATTTGTTTAGCACATTTCATACAGGTTAGTGTGATCTGAAGTGCTTTACAGGTGGCTGATCAGCTGATAATATGACAGAACAAATGTAAACAGTAATACAATCACAGACTAATGCACATCAGAAACAGAAATGATAAAAATGAACCGAATAAAACAGATTTTAAAAACTGTAAAACACTAGTTATTTTACAGATTCTACATATAAACATGTGTTCAGTCTGCTGCATTACGAGTGTTTTACTTTTTCACTTCAGCTTCACTTCTGTACTTCTTCTTTAGTAAAATGATGAATGGAAGAAGGAAAAAGTTGAGAAAACTGGATTATAAGCTCCTGATTCTAAGTTTTGGAAAGTGATAATAAAATGATTTAAACCTGAAACTGACAAATTTATTTAATTACACTAAGTTAATAATACTAGTTTATTTAATATAACTTATGAGGTTTTACAGTGCAAAAGATAAAGTAAATAAAATATTTTTTCCTGCATTCCCTGACTAAAAAGTAAGTTAACAGAACTTTTCTCACTTAGTAATAAACCACAGATTAAAGATTTAAGATTAAAGAAGTTATCCAGACTCGCCTACTTTTGTTGAAGCAGCTTGATCTGTTGATGCAATTTCAACTTTTATTTTAAATGTTGATAATTTAGGTTTCAACTTGTAATTGTTATTTATGTCACTGATTATGCGTTTTTACAGTGTAGTTCTTAAACTCACCTGAGCCTGTAACCCTCACGTTGATAACACACCTGAGCTCAGAGTAGGCTCTTTTTCTGCGGCCTGTTTCTGTAACTGAAACATGACATTCGTATGTTCCAGTGTCGTTGGTGTGGACACTCCTCAGAATCACAGAAACGTCTCCGTCCTTCATCTCTGTGTCTCTCAGCTGAACTCGGCCTACAAACAACGGATGCTGGTAGGATTCCTGATTGTCTCGATAGAAGAAGACATAACCGTCTGACTTCAGGTCAGGTCTGATCCACTTCAACACTTCGATGGGAGCATGAGTGGGACCAAAGCAATCCAGCGTGACGTTCTCTCCAGCTTTGACATTCTTCACTTTTACACCTGTGGATATGAACAAAAACAGGAAAAAGTCGGAGAACGACGTTAAAAATGACTTTATTTCTCCCTCAAGGAGCAATTCTTTGTAGTGAAGTTCTTTGAGAAATTTACGGTGTAGTACAAAGTCCAAAGGTTGTGAAATGTAGCACAACAAGCTTGCGAAGCTGTAAACAGAACAGTGTTCATGTACATGCTCAGTGGCATCTGCCTTACACAGAACTACTCTACGGAGAAATGTCATCACTGTTATTAGTCTGTGGAGCCATTTCTAAACAAACTAAAGTGATCGAACTCTTCATAATGAAGGAACATGTCACCCAGTGCAGCGGTGTGGCTCACTGACGTGTTTTTAATAGTTTTTAGACAACAACAGAGGTCTACAGCACAGAGGAATAAGATATATTAGGCTTTGGATACACACACAATACTTGTTAGTAGATCAGTTCATTATTGGTTTGGATCCAAACGAGATTTGTTGACAAGAAGCAAGATATAGAAAATCACCAGAATGATCCTTTAAATGAAGAAGTCACTGTTCAGCTCTGCTTTATCTGACCGACTATTCAAAACCTAAAGATATTCAGTTTATTATAATGTTAAGACATTTTCACATTTGAGAAGCTGGGACCAGAGAATGTTTGATGATGAACAATTAATCAATTGACAAAATAGTTGACTAACGGTTGCAGAGCTGTCTTTTCCCCCAAATCTCACTGTGAAAATGAGACAAAACAACTTCCATTAACATTAAAAAGCTCATGTGTACAGTATACATCTTTCTTTTAACTGTGTATTTTTTTGCTACATGCATGTGTTTATTGTGTGTGTACCTATATGGATAAATTTCCACAATAAAGTTGTTGTGATAATATCAGTTTGCTATAAATGGACTGTTCATTGAAGCATCTAAGTGTCTCTGACTGAACTCTATTAACTGTTTAGTTTCATTTTTATTTCGGTGAATAAAATCCCTAAACAGTCCTTTTGGCCTGTCAGACACTACATCCAAACATCCTGCTATCTACACTGTGAAGCAATAAGACATGTTACTGAAACATTTGAAAATAATCTTTAACTCTCTGTTGACTGAAATTGAGAATGCAGACTAATCATTTCATTTGTGTTTCACCGTGTGTTTCAATAAACTATTTATCACTATTCTACACATGGACTCATTTACATGTGTTTGATTTGTTTGTAGTAGCGCTGCAATTAACGAGTATTTTAACCATCAGTTAAACTTTTGAAAATTTTCACAATTAATTAATTAGTCATTTGGTCTATAAAATGTCAGACAATGGTGAAAAATGTTGATGTTTTCCAAAGCCCAAGATATATACTTCTCCCTATACAAATAAACAAATCCTACAGATTTGCTGGCCAGATATAACCAGGAACTAAGGAAGCGAACAAGACAGCAGCCTGCAGAGGAAGAAATCTCTGAAGACCCTGGAGAAACTGGCCCAGGACTGGGATGCCTGGAGAGCCTTAAGCCAGGCTTTAAGTAAGAAATCAATACAAATAAACATTAATAAATAAACATGACTTTACAGAGCTGTTTTCTTAAACTGCCACTCTGGAGTTACTGAGTTTGGACTTGATGTTGAACAATGAAAGATATGAGGTTGATGTGGTTATCAATGCCACAATATATTTCACCAGGAACAAACACATCTTTCAAAGTGACAACACGGACAGATCCTGCTGCGATATGGCTGAGGCACGTCTCCTGGCCTGAGAGTTGTATTTACCTATGTATATATCGATGGAAGACATCCTACACATTTCAGTCTGATGACAGTAGCAGAGAACAACCCAGTCACCAGAGCAAAACGTTGGCATTGAACGTTTCTGCAAACCACAGAAATGTTGAATATATATGTTTCAACACATGTATACGTCTCATATCAACATTTCTACAACCGTAGCATATTAACATTTCTACCCTTTGAATAATGATGTTTTATGATGTGACAATGCTGTGGTTAAGGTCTGGTTAGGTTTAGGTATAAAGACAACTTGGTTAGGGTTAAGGAAAGATCATGGTTTGGGTTTAAATAAAAACAAAAAATAACAAAAAAAAAACGGCAGATGTCTCACTGAAAACACCCCCTTTTGTCGAATGAAACCTTGCTCTTGCTGATTTCCAACTTGGTGCTAAAAAACTTACAAACCATCCACCAACCCCTCCTCCTAACAATAGGAAAGAACAATTCATATAGATTGCATGTGAACTGTGTCCCTTTAGAAATGTTGATATGAGACGTTTTGTTGAAATGCTGGGATAATACGTCTGGTTGACATTTTGATATGATACGTTTTGTAGAAATGTCGATATGATACGTTTTGTTGAAAGTTAATATGCTAGGTATTACACGTGTAATACACGTGTAATACGTAGCACGTACGTGTTGAAACGTACATATTCAGAAACGTAAACTGCCAACGTTTTATTCGGGCGACCAGGCTGCAGAGAAACACTATTTCTAAGACTAAAAATGAATTAAGGAGCTCTCTTCAGACTGCACATTATCTGACTGTCAGTGCTACATCACAGACCATTAAAACAACAATAACTCACCTTCATAGGCTTGAGAAGAGACAGTGAAAAATATGAAGAAAGCCAAGGAGAATGTTGTTAAAGTAGCCATCAGGGCGGAGCAGCTGCCGGAGGAAACACTCTGCTACTGCTGATGCCGACTCATGGTGCTCTGCATTATGATCCGATGTCAGCTGCTCCATCGGAGTGTGGACCAGAGATTAAATCCTACCCATTAATCCTGTCTGTCTGATAGACTCACAGGAAAGTCTATTGCTCAATCCACTTGAAAGGTTCATTAACGTTTTTATACGAATTTCCTTATGTCCGGTTTCACACGTCGTCTTTCTATTTTTTATGATCAGATGCGCAACACACTTTCACTTTCGGTTACCTGACTTCCAGGAATCTGTAGAGTGTGCCTCCACCTCAAATCTCAGTTTAACACCTTCAATGTGCCTGCAGGATTTATGACATCACAACCACTCAGGATCGCACTTTACACATGCGTGATGCGGAAACTTGAAGCCTCCAGTGGACATACACTGACTGACATCGTGCAAATATTTTTATAGCCTACATCTTAAAATGTATTAAGTGGGTGAACATCTCATTAAGAAAAGAAAAAAATGGAGGCCTTATCTCGTAATCTCCTGTGTGCATGTTTAGTCCGTCGTCCTGCCACGTCTCCATGGTGATGGAGGTCACGCTGTCGGTTTTTGGCGAATCAATTATAACTCTGTCATCCTGTTCATCAATGCTGTATTTCTGTAATTTGTCTTTCCTGTTCTATTCACACATCTCTCTCCCGTCCGTCCGTCCTGCAGAGGGATCGTCCTCTGTTAATTAATACTTAATTTAAACTTTTTAACTATTTCTAGTCAACAGCTGTGGACAGAAAACACAACGTGGCTTCACTGACCCACAGAGAGGAAGTGGACTCATATCAGTAAATGACAGGATGGAGCGAGCATCTCTTCAGTGGCTGCTCTGTGAGTAAAATCTGCTCTGTTTAAATATATCATTCACATGTCTGCTGAGGTAAATACAGGGTGAAATATTAATGTTAGAAAAACATCTTACAATGAAGATTTTACTGATCAGCATGAGGAGAAGACGAAGCACAAGGGAGTCAAAATCCTTAAAGTAGTTCACAGCATGTTTAAAAAAAAGTCAGTTTTATAATCCTATGGATTTATGTATGTATGTATGTATATATATATATATTAGGGCTGCAATTAATGATTATTGATTATTGATTAATATGTTGATTAATTGATTAATTGCTTAATCTATAAATGTCAGAAAATGGTGAAACATGTGGATCACTGTTTCCCAAAGCCCAACGTAACAATTTCAAATGTTGTTTTGCCCACAACTCAAAGACATTTAGTTTACTGTCATAGAGGACTAAAGAAACAAGAAATGCACCACACATTGCCACAGGAGACCACTGTTCATTTACTGTTTCCAACTGCTAGTCGGGACAGTGTTTTAAAAAGTGTAACTACGATCGTCCCCTTATCTTAACCCCGTGGTTATTATTGTAGCCATGTAGACGAAGGTCACCTAGTAACTTTAACCCACACCATATGTTTCTCTAACTTTGACAAAGTGATCATTTTAACCCAAACCAGGATCTTTCGCTAAACCTAATCAGACCTTAACCACAATGTTGTCACATCATTAAACATCATTATTGTTTAACAGTGATGTGTAACACTTTTGGAAAACACAGACAGATGATGTTGTCCTGCTGATCCCTGCTGAAAGAGGCGCCAGATTAGAAAATGCTCTTATGTGTCGTTCTGGAGTAACATGGTCAAACCACGTATTATACTATAGACTTTATTTAATTTGAGGGACTTGTTGCATTTGTAAGTGATGCAGTTGGTGTTGACAAGCTTAAAACAAGAGCAAAGAAAAATCACAACAGGAGAAAGCGGAGACAAATTTTCTTAAATTTACCTTGCACAAAACTTTTACTACATATGACGAGTTGTTTAATTACATCGCTACCTTCTGTAAACACAGCTTTTATTGTAGTTTGCTGCACATTGATGATCAGTCAGAGATTTGGTCTATGTGTCGTCGCCTCCCTGCACAGAGGATCAGACAGTAGATCAGACAGTAGATTTATTTTTAGAACAGACACATTCTCATATTTGCAGTCTGAACTACACCAGGAAACTCACTAATTTAATATAAATACACATATTTTTGAATTTCTCGTCAAGCCGTCTTAGAATTTCTCAGTTTTAGAATTCAACTTTTTTGCTCAGAATTTTAATTGAAAAATAATCAAAAGTTTTTTTTAAGGAGGAGCATTTTTCAGTTTTTTCAACTTTTTAGTTTTTACAGCGTTGTTGTATGTTAAAGATTTTCTTTTTTAAATATTTGATCCTCTGACCTTACACACAATCTTAATATCAGTTATAAATTATACATCGACTTGATTGTTGTGCTCACTAATACGTTCTTAGGATACCCAGTGACATCATCAGCATACAGTTAAATAATGTAGTCTGATATACATCCTCATATATGACTCACAGGTCGTCTTTAGATATTAATGATGTGTAAAGTTTTTGAATATATTCTGACAGTATTTTGTCTGTACATCACCGTGGGGGTTCTCACTTCTCTGGAGAATAGTTTTCTTGTCTGGTTGCAGTTTCAATGTCAAACCAACCTGGGTGTCATTTCTCTGTAGCTCTGACCTCACTGCTGTGCTGCACAACAAATCAAGGTTAGTAAACTTCTCTGACAATCTAAAACTGATTGTAACTGATGTGTTAAATATTACTAATATAACTTCCCCACATAAAACACACACTAAGTGGTTTTTCATCATGATGCCACCACACATTAGACAGAGTGAAGTGAAAAAACACTGGAGTGGGATGATGAAACCAGACAAGGTTCTGAAACTCAACTTGCGAAAGTAAAGATTCATGACTTAACTTGAAATCATCTGCCACCACTGTGCAATGCCAACTTATATTCTTTTACAAAAATAACAGATACAAATGAATTAGAAACAGCATTTAAATGAAAAACTGAAACTGTGTACTATAATACGTTATGAGTTGGTACAACTTACAAAAGTTCTCCTGCTGCCTTAAAAATAAAATTAACTGAACTTTGAGTTGAAAAATTTATTCAACCATCTCATGAGCTGTGAAAATGTAAAACTAACTAATTCAAATTAATTCACTAACATATTTTAAGTTGACTCAACAAATGTTCACTCACACCAACAAACACAACAGTCAGATTTGCTTTACATTTACATTTTTCAGTTTGGAGAGAAAAAAATTAATGGACGTAGCCACCGTGACGTCACCCATTGTTTTGTGGACGTCCGTTTTGAAGTCTTGAGTTTGTATTTTGACCATTGCCATCTTGGATTTTTGGAGCCAGAAGTGATATTTGGATGAGAGGGTGGAGCTGACCCTAACGCTAGCACACAGACACACTAAAATAGTGAAGGCTACAGCTACGCCTAAACTCTGTGAATCTTGGGTTACACCATGGTTATGTTACCTAACCAACACTGTTACCATGGTAGCAACTTGCCTGTGATGGCACCAACGTGTCACTCAAAAGCTATAAAAAAGTTATGTATAACTTTAAAATAAAATTTAAATGGGTGAGTTATATCAAAATTCACCCTTATATAGTTGTTTTGAACAGGGAATTTACCTATAGAGACCAAAATTGTTTTTTGTACCAGGCTGTAAACATGTTTATTTCTGCTGTAAAGTTGGACATTTTAACATGGGGGTCTATGGGGATTGACTCATTTTTGGAACCAGCCTCAAGTGGCCATTCGAGGAACTGCAGTTTGTGGCACTTTTATGTTGGCTTCATTTTTCAGCTCCAGTGGTTGTTGCTTGGCATTATTACAGTCTGAATTGAGCTTTGGTCAATTATAGACCAAAATATCCAGATCTAAAACATTACAGAGACACCACTGACATACTCACTTTGTGTAACTTTGAAAATGTTGTATCTCCCTCTCTGTTGTGGCCTTAAAATACAATAAATCCCCACACAGCCTCACTGAGTGTCAGTCCCAGCAGCTCTCAGCTGTTTGAAGGACAGTTTGTCTCTTTGAGCTGTGAGGAGGACGACAGCTCTGCTGGAAGGACACTGAGGAGGAACACAACCAGAGAAACCAGGACTGAGTGTGGAGGTAAATGGGGAAAACCAACTGGTTCTATGTGTAACCTCAGCCATATCGTCCCAATGGACAGTGGAGTTTACTGGTGTGAGTCCAGAGAGGGAGCAACCAGTAACAGCATCAACATCACTGTCACTGGTAAGATCAGACTGTGGAGTTAGTATTGATGAAGCTGAGTGTAAATGATGAAATGCTGTAGTTTGTCTCTGTGTTCAGATCGATCAGTGATCCTGCAGAGTCCTGTCCTCCCTGTGATGGAGGGAGATGATGTCACTCTGCACTGTAAAACAAAGACCTCCAACCTCCCAGCTGATTTCTATAAAGATGGCTCCCTCATCAGGACTGAGCCTGCAGGTCACATGACCATCCACCATGTTTCCATGTCTGATGAAGGCCTCTACAAGTGTAACATCAGCAGTCATGGAGAGTCTCCATCCAGCTGGATCACTGTCACAGGTGAGGAGGTTACCTTTGATTTCACCACTTATTTCATCCACATGCCCATCTGACCAGGTGTGATTCTCTCTGCATGTAAACCTACAACCACAGCCCCTCCCCCTGTCTCAGCAGCCCCGCCCCCTGTCTCATCACCCCTCCAGTTTGTGTTCAGACTGGTCTGCTACCTAGTGGTGTTCTGTCCGTACTTCATCTCCACTCTCCTCATGGTGTCTTTATATCGACACAGGTCCACAGGTAATACTCTGAATCATTCATTCACCTTACAGACACTCAGCAACTATCAATCAATCAATCAATCAATCAATCAGGTTCATTCTGGTGTGGATGATTGACAGTTGTCTCTAATAGGTGATAAATTATCTACATTTTCTTTCTGACCTGTTCTGACTGAAGGAAATGACCCGCCTGTCTCCATGATGATGACCCCGCTGTTCCAGGCTGAGCAGGGATTGGATGATGACTGTGATGATGTCATCGTCTCTGTCACTACAGAGCATCACTTCTGATATTTGGGACAGAGACACTTTTTACTTTTTCTGCTAACAGTAAAATGACTTTTCATATAGTTTAATACTTTTTATATTGCTTTTACCAACCATTCTAATCTTTAATTTTTGCTGAAATATTGGATCATTTGAACATTTATTGAAATGAAAGCATGTGAGAAGTTTAGAGGGAAAAATCACTATTTGGTGGAGCTGTTAACAGCTCATAGACATGTGAAATGTGACCCCGACTACACACTGCTTTTTGTGAGACGTCAAAAGCCAAAAAGGTTGGAAACCACTGGTTTCATCTTTGTGCTGTATTTTAAAAGCTTGTTATATTATCCATTGTGTCAAATCTTCATCTGAAAAGTAACTAAAGCTGTCAAATAAATGTAGTGGAGTATAAAGTACAATATTTCCTTTTGAAATGCTGCAGAATGGAAGTATAAAGTAGCAACAAATGGAAATACTCAAGTAAAGTACAAGTACCTCAAACTGTACTTAAGTAAATGAGTTATTTTCCACCACTGATCCTCCAGAGGAGACTCTCTGAAAATGTGCTCGGTTGTCACATGTTATGAAGCATGCTGGGATACCTGAGTAACATTTCCTCCTGACTCCAATTTTGTTGTGGACTTCCGAGTCTTCAACCAAAAATCACGTTTTTGTGCTGTACATGATGTGACCAAGAATTAACTGTCTGCTCACTTGCTTAGAAGACATATTCTACCAAGATATTAAATATGTCATCATGATATTTGAATACAAACACAGCTGGTTATTACATCTTAAGTGTCTTTTTTCAGTTCCACCACCAGGAGTCATCCGAGTCAGAAATGTTCACAAAGAGTCACTTTTGTAAAAATGCAGTTTTTATTCTGTACAGTTTCACAGTTCATTTTACAGTTCATGTTACTGTATGTACTTTGTGTCTCCCGGCTTTTGACTGTTTTGCATAAAACAACTGCTTTTGGATTTTGGATCTTGGATTACCTGATTCATATATCTTGGATTTGACCAGCACCTGGACTGAGACAATGATTTAAGACTACAGACTTGAAAGCCCAAGGACGGTAAGCCAGCAAGTTAGCTTAGCCTAGCTAGCTTAGAGCTGCAGACCAGACCAAAATGACCGGACAAACACACTTAATCAAACTTTGCCTGTGTGTAGCAGGACCTCTGACTGTCTGCATTGGGATATATTCCTTCCTCTCGGCTGGATGGATAGTTATACCTTGAACTCAGTCCTTGAACAAAAGAGGCCGGCAAGCCCACTAACTAGCCTGGACTAGTTAGCGTAGCCCGGCCATATACTGGCTCGACCATGTTGCTGCTGGTAACCTAACAACAGTTGAAACTTTCTTCCACGCATGTATTACACCAGGCAAACAAGATGGGGAAAAAAAGATCTGATGATACAAGACTGGAACAAAGTCTATCTGGAAGATGTAGATGAAGCATATGACACATTTTTGTCCATAATAACTGCTCTTTATGAAAAAAGCTGTCCTCTTGCAAAGAAAGTAGTAAAACAGAAAGCTGCTGAAAAGCCATGGCTAACTAAGGGGATATTATACGCATTTAAGAAGAAAAATCTATTATATAAAGACTTTTTAAAGAAAAGAACAAAACAGACGGAACACAAATATAAGACATATAAAAACAAACTGACAAGAATTATGAGAAGCACTAAAAGGGATTACTACAGTAATTTACTGACAACAACAATACATGGAAAGTACTGAATGACATTATTAAAAATAGAACTGGGAAAACAGGACATCCAGACCACTTCCTAACCAAGACAAATAAAACTATTAATGATATGACCATAGTTTCAAATGAATTTAATGAATTTTTTGTTGGTGTTGGCCCTGGTTTGGCAGGAGAGATTGCAAACACTAGCAGTAGAAATGAAGTGGAAAGTAAAAATGTACATGTAAAAGAATCATTGTTTTTAAAGGGAACAGATGATTGTTAAAGGATTTCAGAGTCTACAGACTGGAATGACATAGATGTGTTGGTTAAAAGTGTTATTGACTATGTGGTGAAACCCATTACATATGTATACAATCAATCTCTGAAATAGGAGATAACAACTGCTATAGAAAATGAAGAATATGCTGTAGGAGTATTCCTAGATCTGAGAAAAGCATTTGATATGGTTGACCACAACTTATTATTAATAAAACTTCAAAAATATGGAATCAAAGGAGTAGCACTCTCTTGCTCAATATGTGCATATTAATCATGTTAAATCACAGCTACTGAAGGTTAATTGTGGGGTTGCCCAAGGCTCAGTGTTGACCATTGTTGGTTATTTTGTACATTAATAATATATGTGAGGTTTCCAGAAATTTACTCTGCTGTGGGGTTAACTTGGAACAACTTTTGGATACTGTAGGAAATTAACTGAAAAAACTGAAGACTTGGTTTGATTCAAATAAAGTGACACTAAATTTAAGCAAAACAAAATGTATATTATTTGGGACCCGTTCAACTAACTCAAGCAAGAAACTCATGATAAATGATATGCAATTCGAAAGGTCTGAAATCGAATTTCTTGGAGTCATAATTGACAATAGATTATGTTGGAAGCCACATAAATTATATTGAAGCAAAACTATCAAAGTCAACTGCAATATTATATAAAGTCAAAGATTTCCTAAATCAATCATCACTTTACACCTTGTACTGTTCCTTCATACTCCCATACATTACCTACTGTGTGGAAGTGTGGGGGAACACATACAAAACAAGCACAGATCCAATCTTCATCCTTCAAAAAAGAGCCATAAAACTCATTAATAAAACCACTTACAGAGAACAAACAAACCCACTCTTCATCAAATGCACTAAAATTTAAGGACCTGATTGACTTCAAAACTATTCAAATCATAGAGTAAAAGATCTGCAGTTACCAAACAGTATCCAAAGGTTACTGTTAGCTGTTTAGAAGCTTTCATTCAGCCGAACATCTCGACAAGCTTTCTCGTCTTGAGAGAAACAGGATGGAAGAGGAGAGAAGTCGAGCAGACAAGAGGAAAGAAGAGGATAAAAAAAAATTTCTCAGACTACGGCCAATCATCTGTGCTGACAGAATGAGAAGACAGGTGTATATCTTACTCACAGATCTTTTGACTAGACAAATGTCAGCGCTGACTCACCATCACAAATTCAGCTTTGGGCCTCAAGTCTTGCCTCTGAGAAAGCCTTTGGTATTTTAATACTGGTTCGGGAGATTGACTTTGTGACTACCTGTTTTTATCATCTGTGAAAATACAACAGTAACATTTGAGCGATGTAGATCGCCTTTATAAAATGAAAGCAGTTGACAGTTTCAAATGAAGGAAAGTAAATATGATTTCAGAGGAATATATATGTTCAAAAAACAACTAGTTAGGATAAATGCAAAACTTCATTGTATCACAATAAAGGGAGTTAATCTATGGAACAACTGTAGCGAAGTAATGAAAACATGTAGAACATTAAGTAAGTTTAAATAAATCTTTAAAAATAACATATTGAACAGATATAGAATGGATGAACAAAGAGGTGGAATAATGTGATTTAATATGATCTAAATCTAAATTTAAATCTAATCAAAAGTTAAAACAAACCAAACAAAAACAAAGACAACACAAGCAAAACAAAATTTAAAAACAGGTCACCATGACAATGACTGACTCGTTTGACTCAGTCATTAGCTTAGAAATGATGCTCAGTGGTGACATCATCATACTGTGAGGCCACTGCCTCATCATCCTCGAGAGGCGGGGATGTTGTCATGGACACAGCTGGTCGTCTTCCTGCAGTTGGAGATGAGTTCAGTGATGCATTTATTATCATCTGATGAATTATTGGAGCACAGTTGTTTGAAGGGACATTGACTGATTGACTGATGAAGGTAGTGGTGTCATTGAGTGTTACCTGTGGGTTTGTGTCGATATGAAGACACCATGAGGATGGTGGAGATGCAATACGGGCAGCACACCACTACGAAGCTGATGATTCTCAGCATGAATGATGAATGATGAGAAGCTTCAGCTGTAGACAGACCTTTGAAGACAAACACACCTGATCAGGTGAACTTCTGAAATCAATATGTAGACATCATATTTAGACTCAAACCAACAAGGAATTGATATGCTAACAAGTATTTTGATGTATCTTCTTCCTCTGTTGTTCCTTCATCACCATGAACATACAGACTTGTAGTTTATATTGATTCAATCCCACACACACCGTCCTGCTGCCAGAAATACTCACTAGAGCACCAAATGTCATTCATCCACTGCTGAAAATAGTCCCCAGAATTTACATATTCAGTCTTTAAAAACACACCTAAACCTTATGCATAGTAACTATTTAAAGTAAAAGGAAAGTATTGAGACACTACTACATTACAATATGTTATCATTAATGGTAAATATGGGGACTTAAAGTAAAGCCTTACAGACTTATCCTTTACGTCCAAAAACTAAGCTACTATGTAGGAATTTGAAATGTAAAACTGATTGTTTCCATATATGTTACATTTCAATTGATCTGTTTTTAAAATTCTGATTTTGTGCGTTAAAATATGGAAACGTCAGGTTTGGAAAGGCACTTAAATATCTCAATTTTTCCTCTTAGCTGAGGTGGAAAATGATAGTCTACATAGTCTAAATATGTTTACATTTATTGGTAAAAAATAAACACGCACAGTTCATTTGTGATTTAAAAATATGAACTCAACAGTAATATCAGAGTGTGATCCTCAGAACTGAGCTGCTATAACTTCTGTAAACCACCAGATGTCACTGTGCTCTCTGTTTTATATGCATCAATGCCTCATTAAAGCAATGTCATCACTAATACACAGACACGAAGAGTCACCTGTGCTTTTTAAATGATGTAATATTGTCCCTATTGCCCCCTTTGGAGAATCACACAACTCAAGTCGATGGAAACACACTTTTTCACATTTTCTTTTGGTGGCTTTGTGGAATTGCACAAAATTTAAATGGAAATGTAATAACATTAACACTTTATTATAACAGGTCTGTAATTTTTGAGTGTCCTCAAAATTACTCCAGTAGTGTAACCCGGAGTCTTATAGTCAGAACACAGTAGGAAAGCTCAACATGCAAACATGAAATTTGTCTACAGTAAAAAGTAAAAGTAAACAAGTTTAACACATAAGGAGAATAAAGTTTCCAGTAATAATTTTATAATGAATGATCATTATCTTGAGTTTAAATGGAGGTTTTCTTTCATAATTAGTACCAAATTACACATTTCTTTCCAGGAATGCTCCTAGAAAATTATTAGGAAATTATGGCAAATAAAGCGTTACAGTACTGACACAACACCTGCTGACTGTCCTCCAGGTTCAGGATAGTCATATTCAACCAAATTATGAAATGGAGAAAGAAGACAGGGACAGCATCATAGCTTCCTCACCTCTGACAAACAGCCAGCTGGGTGGTGACTCTCCATGACTGCTGTTGTGACACTTGTAGAGGCCTTCATCAGACATGGAAACATGGTGGATGGTCATGTGACCTGCAGGCTCAGTTCTGATGAGGGAGCCATCTTTATAGAAATCAGCTGGGAGGTTGGAGGTCTTTGTTTTACAGTGTAGAGTGACATCATCTCCCTCCATCACAGGTAGGACAGGATTCTGCAGGATCACTGGTCCACCTCAACACAGAGACAAACAGTCGACATTTTTTATCAAATGTGCAACTTTGGAAGAAACGAACTTGATTTATCTAACTGAGACTGCTGAAGCATCGTTTTAGCTTCAGCTGAATTTGAAATGAGGGCTTTGGATTTCCTACAGTCTAGTCACATTCAGGGTCAGTATGGAGAGAAGAAATTGTTACAGCAACCAAAACCCATTTCCATGTACATAATGGTATGTTAGTAATGTATTAAGACAGACTTGAAAAAAACAGAACCTCCCTGAGAGCACACTGGAGGGACTACAAATCCCATCAAGCCTGTTAACACCTCCTAAGGAGGAGCTAGAAGACCTAGCTGTGGAGAAAGATGTCTGGGCTACCTTACTGAGCCTGCTGTCACCTTGACCTGGTAAGGTCACACACACCACAGGTAAGTGGTGGAAGACGGACAATTAAAGCTTCCCAGTGGCTAAACGTGGTCTGGTCTGGTGAGGAAAAAATAGCATCTTTCAGGACTGCAGAGGCTCCATACAACACAGCTGTTTACACCGACCACATGAAGACTTGTATGACTTTCCCTTCATCCTCACAACTGCAACCTTTATACCTTCATGTCTCTTTTCTCCCACATAACATATGTAACTATATTTATTGCGTTTTGGGGCTGAGAGCACTGTTGAAATGAGTCCATCATTGACAAAAGCAATTGTGAACTGCTTGGTGCATAAAAATAGTTCTACATAAAATTATGGAGATTTGTGGTGTCTTATTGTCACCACATCAGTTTAAAATATTGCAGAAAAGAGGCAACATCTTCTTCTGTTGCTGTGACATGAAACCCATTCGCACTGTGGGCTTCTGGGACATTGTGGCCACATTTTTAAGCACATTTAAGGTAACAAAGTTGTCAGGAATTGATAAGTGGAAACACAAAACAGAGAATGAATCTTACTGCTCCTACCGTGAACAGTGATGCTGGCAGAGTTGCTGCGCTGCATCGCAGCAGACTCACACCAGTAGATGGCGCTGTCAGGCTGCTTGGCGGTCTGGATTGTGCAGCCAAAGACGGTGACAGTCCCCCATTTATCTCCACAGCTGGAAATCTCGTAAGTGTTGTTGTCAGGGGTTACCACGGCCCTTCTGACCCCCCATCCAGTGGAGCTGCTGTTCTCTCCACAACTCAGAGACAGACTCTCATATTCGAAGAGCTGAGACGAGTCAGGAGTCACTGTGAGAGTGGCCGGGACTGAATCCTCTAGAGACAGACATCAAAAAACCGTTAAAGAAGTGGTTCACGACTTTTCAAGTGTGTCTTAAAAAAACAGTCAGGAGCCCAAATGAACAGTGAAACATGTTTTCTTGCTGTAATCATTCCCCCTGTTCATACTGACCATTAGAAGATGTAAGTGCAAACATGTTCTTAATCTTTACCTTTCATCCGCAGCCAGCTGGGTGAAGACTCTCTATGACTGCTGATGGTACACTTGTAGAGGCCTTCATCAGACTTGGAAACATGTTGGATGGTCATTTGACCTGTAGGCTCAGTCTTGATGAGGGAGTCATTTTTATAGAAATCAGCTGAAGGGTTGGAGGTCTTTGTTTTACAGTACAGAGTGACATCATCTCCCTCCATCACAGGGAGGGCAGGACTCTGCAGGATCAGTGATCCACCTCAACACAGAGACAGATGGAAACTAGTGAGTATGATGGTTGCTGAATGTGTCAGGATAGATATCAGGAAAAGGGTTGAGGTGGTTATTTCTAAGATTATTTCTAGGGTGTTGCTGGGCTGTTAAGGCATCTGAAACCTCCTCTGTTCACACCTGTTCGATGTTGGAATTTCAAGGGCTGCATTCCCTAATACAATGTGTTCTGGGTGGTTGCTAGGGTGTTTGAGATAGTTGCTGGGTTATAGGTGCAGAGGCTGCCAGAATATAACTAGGTGGTCACTAAAACCTTATGATGGTGTTCTCTGTGGTTGCTATAGTGTCTGACATGGTTGATAAAGCGTTGGAGGAATTTGCTAAAATATTACTAGGTGGTTGCTAAGACATTGTGATTGTGTTCTAGGTGGTTGCTATGGTGTTTGAGAAGGTTGGAGTGTTGGAGGAAGTGGCTAGCATATAACCAGGTGGTTTCTAAGAGACTATGATGATGTTTGAGATGGTTGCTAAAGTGTTGGAGGAGGCTGCCAGTATATATCTAGGTGGTTGCTAAGAACTTACAATTGTATTCTGGGTAATTGCTAGGGTGTTTGAGATGGTTGCTAAGGTGTTGGAGGAGGCTGGTAGAATAGGTGGTTGCTAAGAGATTATGATTGTATTCTGGGTGGTTGCTAGGGTGTTTGAGATGGTTGCTAGGGTGTTCAGGGAGGCTGCTAGAATAGGTGGTTGCTAAGACATTATGATGGTTGTCTGTCTGAGGTGGTTGCTAGAGTGTTTGAGATGGTTGCTAAGGTGTTGGAGGAGGCTGGTAGAATAGGTGGTTGCTAAGAGATTATGATTGTATTCTGGGTGGTTGCTAGGGTGTTTGAGATGGTTGCTAGGTTGTTAAGGGAGGCTGCTAGAATAGGTGTTTGCTAAGACATTATGATGGTTGTCTGTCTGAAGTGGTTGCTATGGTGTTTGAGATGGTTGCTATGGCGTTGCTAATTGGTTGCTAAGATATCCAGTGTGATTGCTTTTGTGCTGCCAGGTGTTTGGTTTTTGGGTGTTGTGTGTATTTGCAGCAGTCACGCAGGCAGCACTTTAATGGCAGTGTGATTAAAACAATGTTACCATGTGTCCTCATTTAATCTGATTCTATCAACAAAGACATTGCGTTTGCAGTTTTTGTTTCCTTTAATGGCCACATTCACATCACAGAACTATCTGTGGCCTGGGCCTACGCTTATCATTATACATCCTGTATTTCACTTCCTTTTATTATAACTACTTCCCTATAAAACAACCGAGATGTATCATAAAAGTGTTGTGATAATTAGCTGCTGTAGAGACAGATCCCACTGTGACTTGTACTTTCCTCAAGATCATGACTCCAGAAGTTGTAACTGTTTATTTTATTTGTGACAAAAGGAGGAGAGAGAGATCTGAGCCACATGTGTATCCTGCTGAAATGTGACATCAAATCTGTGGTCAGAGCACCTGCATGAAAAAGAGTCCTGAAACAGAAAGAACTATTGATGAGACTCATCTAGCGGCACACTGCAAGGTCGTTTTTAGGATTCTTACCCGTCTTGACAGTGATACTGACGGCGTTGCTGCTTTCTCTGTGTTTCGATTCACACCAGTACACTCCGCTGTCAGACTGTTTGACTGTGTTTATGACGCAGGTGGAGGACGTCTCGCTGCCCCAGTCCACCCCACACCGGGACAGCAAACTGGGAACACATGACCTCAGTTTATCAGCCATTCACACATGATTAAATCCAAAAAGAGTCAGTATGATACTTCTAACATAAAATAAACCTCAATGCTGACTTTTGGCGCTTTTTCTTCATTTAGTGGATTTTGTTGAAAGAGGCATATCATCACCCCCTTGTCACATTTTGGAAATCAAAAGAGGGGCTATTGTTGTAATTCTTCAAAATCTTCAGCCCCCAATTTTGTCAAAATGCTCTGACATCCAAGATTTTAGGGTCAAATCCATCAGTTGCTTCTGGTGCATTAAAGTCTCAACTCACAGATGTTGGCGAGTCTTTGAATCCACCAACAGCAGATTTGACCATCTCTCTCTACAGAAAGTTTGACGGAAATCAATCTAAAATCTGATGGATGAGTTGAGAAATGATCAGCAGAAACTGAATGTTTGCAGGATTTTTTGCACTGATGTGGTAAAACAAATTAGTACTTTCTTTAAGAATAGTGTTCTGCCCTGTGATGTTTGCAATTCTGGTGGAAAACTGACCCCTTTGTAGCATATCTCCACACCCTCCATTCACCAGATCCGAACTGCTCACAGCTCACAGACATCTTTTCATACTCGAAGTACTGAGACTTGTTGGGAGCAACGGTCACAGAGGCTGGAAGAGAGATAAAGAAAGACAGAGAGACTTTTCTGTCCTTCAGCTTTCCTCCAAAATATTACTCAGTCATTCAAACTTCAAACAGTCACATAAACCATATTTACGTAAAACAAGTTTTGTCAAAAACATGAAGTTTTTGACAAAACGCTGGATAAATGTGATACTTTTGTCCATATTTTCACTCTTGAACAGCCTGCCTGCATTTTGATAGTTTGACTGACTCTAAATCTTCCATGAAATCCTGAAAAAGCCATTTCCCAATCGCTCCAGCTGATTCATGTTTCACACCATGTTCACATATTATACATTAGTGTGTTCAGCATACACTGCTGTCACTCACAGTGTACATATCTAGCTGGTATCAGTTATACTTGTGGAGTTATTAGTGTGTTTGAGGGATGCCTCTAACATTTCTGCTCTGCTGTATGACCCAGGAGCGTTCAAGTGCAGTGGGAAACTCCAGCTTTAATCAATTTTCAACCTTCATACTCATATTTATAAGTCAACATGTTCACCCTCACCTGTTTTTTTAAAATGTATAAAGCTCACAAGTGGTTAGACAGCCTACAACAACAGCCTAATTTGTTGAGATTCAGCAAACAAATACAGCATTCAGAAACAAGCAGAATAGACAAGATGTAAAGAAACAAATCAACATAGACACATTAGCAAGAGGTTTAGATTTTAAACAGTGTACTGGAGGCGGTTTGGTTGAGAGTTTCCTGCCCTGGGTTTTGTCTGTCAGGCTACATACATCAGGCCGTCGTTTTACCTGCAGCCTGAAGTTGGATGTTGTTCTGTTCTCTGTGCAGAATGATGTATGTGCAGAGTTTTTTTTCAAATTCATCTACCGAAGGTTAACATCAGCACCTACGAGCAGGATTTATGACATCACAACTAGCCTGGAAGCCAATCGTAATTCAATATTCAACTTACACAAGAGCAATTTGGAAACTTGAAACCTTTACGGTGAAGGACGAGACGTCTTGTGTCCAAGAGGAAACTTTAGAAATGAAAAATATTTGTGTATTTATAGATTCTGGAATTTTTAATGAGGGAGGAGGTGTCATTTTTGGATTTTATCTATGAGATAACTGATCCTTTCTTTGAGGAAAAAACAGATTAAGAAGTTATTTTATTGAGTTTTTGGCTGCACTGGCCACGGATCAGCCCTATAACCACAGTTATCTGTGAGTGAGTGAGTGAGTGAGTGAGTGAGTGAATGAGTGAGTGTTGGACTTTCCTCCTTGGTCGTTCCTGTGTGACTGTGTTTCTGCTTCAAGCTCTGACTCTCAGCTCTGATGTTAAATGTAGTGAATTCAGTTAAACTCCTGTTTAAACAGACGTGTAGCAGCGTCTCTGCGTCTCCTCCTCTACCATTAGTGTGATTGAGTTTGGATTTTACAACTGAACTAACATCAGGAAGCAAGCTTTTTATTTCTCTGATGTTTTCACATCACAAATGATGAACTTGCAGCATTAAATCATGAGTCTTGCTGGTAAATTACCACCGCAGCCTCCATGATCATCGACCCAGAAAGAGGCAGAAAAAGGCGCGTAGAGGCAGGAAGGAGAGCGCACAGTTAAAACACCCCAAATAAGCATCACTCTGACAAAACACTCAATGCAGAGTGAAAAACCAGAGACATCCACAGAGTGAAACAGATGAAAGAGCAGGAGGAGTTAATAATAATCAGAATAGTTATAATCAGAATTCTCTCTCAAATCAAACATCCCAAGATATGAGTGTATTGTTCTTGCAACTGCATTTATAATCTTTTTTTTACTCGTAACGTAGTTTAACCATGTCATGTGATGCTACTTCAGTACATTTTAACAACAAATATCACTGGGACTTCTACAGAAAATGGCAGATAAACATTTAATATCCAGGAATTCACATTATAGACACGACTTACGTACTATCACTGTCACGCTCCAGACACATACAAGGTTTTGACCTGGTCTTGTTTATATAGGTCTTAAATATAAAAATACAGTTTACACAGCATGTGTACTACCTTCCTTTCTACGACTACCATTCATTTAGAAAGCATGATGTCAAATTTCATAATAATATGTTTTTCTGTAGATTGATTGAATATTTAAAACACACTGATGAAACAGCATTCATATACTTTAAATCCACTTCTTGAATTAAACCTACAGACTTGAGGGTGCACAATGTCGTTCTGGAGTGCATGGACCAACAACGTTTAATTTTGAGGACCTGTTATCTTCTGTCAACAACCTGTACTCCTGAGCAACGACCCAGCAATGTCTAAATAACTACATAGCAACACATAATATGTCAGGCTGCTTGTTAGCAGAAACACGCAGTAAGCAGAGAGCATCAAGCACACGCAGCAGCTCATGGACTCATAAAACTCACCACGACTGCGGGCAGATACGATGTGGATACTCAGCAACACTGAAAGGACAAGTTACAGTCAAACTACAGCGTGTGTGTGCGTGTGTGCGTGTGTGTGTGTAGATGCGTACACACTCCAGTATTTATAACAGGAAATTTATCATATACTTAATTGTTTTGGTCATTTGTCAAACAAAATTCTGACTGCTGTCTGGTTGCAGCTTCACAGATGTTAGGATGTGCTTTTAAATCATCATTAAATGAATATCAGAAGTAGTCACCTTGGACTCCTGGATTCATTTTATAAAATAAATTTAAGAATCACCACAATTAAATAATCCAGTATGTTCTCATTTATAAATAAAGTTGAACTAGAACTGTTGGTTGAACATTAAAGTGTGTAGTGAGTGTTCTCTCTACTTACAAAAGAGGAGCAGAGCTGCATTCATGTTGACCGTCTGCCAGTAAACATTGTGGCCAAACTGCATCCTGTTAACAAGACCACAAAGGCTAGTGGGCGGAGAGGTATGTTATTCGCTCGCAACTTTTCATACATATCGGAAAGTGGAGAGAGGAAACAAAGAGAAACTGAGACAGACCTCATATCCTGTTTTGTAACGAGAAAGTGGTCTTACGCTGCAGCACCTTGTCTGAAAAGAACAGCAACATGATGCAACTTCAGCAGGATGCAAACTTAAGATTATAAAAGTCTATAAAATTGTGAAAAATGGCTGTTGTGATTTCTTAAAACCTCTGGTGACGTCTTCACGTCTTGTTTTGTCTGATCAAAGATATTCAGTTTACTGACATATATGACACAGAAAAGCTTCAAATCACAACATTTGGCATTTTTCCTTAAACACTACTGAAGCAATTACTTTATTATCACAATTGCCAATTAATTTTCTGCCAATTGATGAATCGACTATTCATTGCAGCTCCTTGGTGTTGTGAAAAGATGAGTCCAGCAGTTTGGTATTGTACTTATTCAGTCAATCAAAATCTGGCTTTCAGTCTCTAGAATGGGCCAAATTTGTCTCATGGATGTACTACGGTGAGTTCAGACACAACGCAAAGTGAATGTTTCACGATTACATACAAAGTCAATGCAAAGATAAGAAAATTGGAGCATATCACAGAGTTTTATTATTTAATTCATTCATTCATTCAAAACTTTATTGAAGCCTCAAAAATCATGTGCTTCATAAACATACAGAGAGAGGTGAAAAGGAGAGAGACTGGAGGGAAATAATAGAGAGAATTTGAGTTTCTGATGAGTTCAGTCAGAAGCTGAACCGAATACAAACACACAGAAACACAGAACACTCGCCCTCAGACACGGTCGGTGTGTCCGTTGCTAGCTAGCTTACCGCTAACGTATAGTAATATATTTTGACTGTTTGGAGCGAATAAACACAAATGATCCAGCAGTCAAACTTGCATGAGAAACGCAAGGCAAATATTCGCTTCACATTCTGCGTCCAAAGGTGGCGTCCATTCATTCCTATGAAAGTTGCTCAGTGGTGCAACAGTCTGCCGTGTTTCTGTGGGCTTCTTCATGTTTCTGTGGTTCTCCAGCTCGTCCGAGACTAACCGCTGTCCAAGCTGGCTGACTTCCTGTTAGCTCTCCGCTCACTTGAATATTAATAAATAAATAATAATAATAAATAATTGAAAATAATTTAATTGTGTGGCTCCTCTATACTTTCAAAATGTTATCAGACCGATTCTTCAATTCTGAGAGTGAAAAGAGTGAAACAACATTTAATCACTGTTTTTACAGCTGCTCCTTTTCCAGTGATTGTGTGTGGGGGGAAAATGCTTTTTGGGCATCAGGTGTCGAAAATGGAATTTGTAATCACATAGTTTGGCCACTACGTCAAATTGGCTTCACAGCCGGGTGCTGTTCCTGGGGGGTTGGCCTGTAGTCTGGACATCGAGCTGAGAATATGCGAATGATATTATAGTAACGTCATCAGGGCTTTCTGCAGAGCCATAGACATTAGACAACTGTTTTCATCCAAGTTGTCGGGGTGCCCCTTTAAATCCTTTTATTTTTGAAAGATTTGTCAACCTGACTTTCTTATTTGTCTGTTTCATTAATTAATTTGAAACCTGAAATCCCAAAATGTGACATTTACCGGCACTAGTTTCATTAGTTTGACTGAGGTTTTTAAAGGAAATGACAGACAATGAAAATAATCTGGGCATGTAGAGTTAGAGAGAAGTGAGGTTACCAGACCTCTGTACCAGCTGCTCATCTCTGCTGGAGGCTAGCAGCTCCAGGCTACAAGTGTAACACACCACAATCTGTCTACCCAACTTGCATTGTGGGTAATGTAGTCACCAGGTTTCAACAAGGAAGAAGAATGTGTGAAAATATGTTATCTCTTTCATCTTTTTTTCTTAAAAATTGTCCATCGTGAGTCTGATGATGTTACAGGAGTGAAACAATGAATCTGTAGAGGCCTCAGCACAGTTCAGTCATGATTCAGAATAAATGTCAGTATATTATGACTAATGGAAATAGAAGTATTGCCTTTCTAAGTAAATAAAAGAGCCTGGTTGCATCTACAATTGCGACTAAAGCTACTATTATCAACACTATTAGTGCTATTTTTACAACTAATTCTACTAAAACTAATGTTACTGCCTCTATCACTGCTGTTACTAAGGTGTACTGTATTGTATGTGTACAAAGTTGACATACTGTGTCTAAAGCTGTGGTTGACCTCCCACCATTCTTGTGCACAGTTTCAGTGAGGTGTGAAAAATAATTCTGAAAACACTTACACAGAAACAGGAAGCTGTTGGTCAGTATGGTGGATGTTTGCATCTTATTTTTTTTATTGAAAGATAATCATAACTTTTCCATACTGTAGTTTTACTTGTGTTTATCAAAATGATTCATAGCAGTGTGAGGACATAAAATTCAGGTGAATCTTTGTTTGAAATCAGGGCATTTTTCAATGAACATTGGTGAAAACCAAAGCCTATCAGAACTTACCAATAGTTTTGTATTGTATCGTATATTTTTTATAATCTTCACTTTTTTTCTCTCTCAGCTTTACCAGGATAGTGTGATGCACACACAGGCATTGTGTTATCTTATTATCATACTCCCTGATGAGAGCTGAAGTTTTGACTCTCATAGTTTACATTAAAAGATTTACATCAATGTTCACAAATCTACTGTTGATAACAAAATAAACACAAAGCTCCTGTAAATACCAATTATTATAATGTAACCTTGTTATATCTGATACTGTCCCCACACAGAAGAGGCTTTAACGGTGCAGTTTGTAGTATTTTAGGCTATAGGCTATCTAGTGGAACGGACTTGGCAGAAATAATATAATATTCATAAGTGTGCTTTAGTTAGTGTATAATCACTTGAAAATAAGAATTGTGTGTTGTTGCCTTAGATTGAGCCCTTTATATCTACATAGGGAGCGGGTCCTCTTCCACGGAGGCTGCCATGTTTCTACAGTAGCCCAGAACAGACAAACCAAACACTGGCTCTAGAGAGGACCTTTCACATTTTTTACAAGTTTTGCAGCCACCAAAGGTTCTCCTCAAGCAGGAACCTTCGGGTCTGAAAAGTGAAGCCATCGTGGAAGTGACTTAAACCTGCATTCTTTCTGATGGCCAGCAGGGGGCGACTCCAAAAAGAAGTTAGATTGTTTGGAAGTCTATAAGAAAATGACCCTACTACACACTTTATTTATTACCTCAGTAAACACTTTCCTAATGAGTTAATAGTGTCAATCGCTAGTTTCAAGTCTTCTTCAAAACTGCATAATGTTCATTTTGTAAATTATGGTCCCATTTAAAGTAAAACAGATGATAAAGCAGTGTATGTTTTAGGGCGTGGCTTCGATGTGATTGATAAGTCGCCACAATGGTGACGAAGTTAATTGTCGCCTAAAAAAGTCTTGTTCAGCATTTGGTTGTGTTAAAAACCCCCTAAGGAGTCAGCTGTTCAGTTTTTTCAGTAAGTACATTTTGTTTCAATGGTTTTAAGCCTGTTTTTTACGAGTAAAATGTAACATTACGATTAGAATTAGCATATTATATACTTCTGGCTCCAAAAATCAAAGATGGCGAATGTCAAATCACCAGAATTGAGGCTTTAAAACAGGAGTCCACAGACCAGTGGGTGACATCATGGTGACTACATCCATATTATTTTTTACAGCCTACGGTTTTCCTATACTCTTGGAAGGGGAGGAAGGGGCGGCGTTCAGTTTGTTGCAATCTGCAACCTCACCACTAGATGCCACTAAATCCTACACACTGCACCTTTAAAACTAAAACTATCTGAACAGTGAATGATGCTGAAATTAGGTCTAATAAACCAGAAATTAAAGTTTCAATGTGTGAATTCTAGCAGTTTTAATTCTACAACTTCAGCCTATGTGACCAGTACAGATTTGTTCTCTACAAACACAAATGGTTGGCAGTTGAACAGAAATCAGATGTGGTCCGTAACAGTGTTATAAATCTATTCTATTTTTAAATGAGTTAAATAAACAAAACATACAGGCTGCTCCGGTTAACGGCCCCACTGATTAGCATGCCATCTAAAATAGCTACTCCCTAAGAGGAAGAAAAACTAGATCTGATGAGCAGTAACTCAAATAAACAGTTTTGATTACTTTGAGCAGAATAAATATTGTTAGCAATAGCTTGTTAGCTAACAAATCAAAGCTGACTAATAATGTATAAACTGTATTCTTTAAACTAGTTTTAACACACCCACACCACTAGTGCAACTTATTTAATGCAAATGGTGTTATATTGACCGTAGACAGTGTAGACCCTTAAAGAACCAACTCTACGCTAACTACATAACCACCTTTCATTTTCTGATGACTTGAATACTGGCAAGTCAGTAAACATGGGAATCAGTCACTGCTTTATTCATTTCCTCTCCTTCCTTAAAACAATATCTATCAACCAACCATGTTCAAAGGAATATACACTCAGCAGCACTTTATTAGGAGTACGTGTGCAATCTCATGCAATCCAATACAACAGCTCCGCCATCAATTCAACTTTTACAAGGCTTATACATTTTCAGTTTTTGTTTGTTTATTATTGAGGTCGTAGTGGAGTGTACCATATTGAAAAGTTCCTAATATTTTGCCCCCCTCATGTATGTTACTGTGGTGGACAAACTATTAGGAACAGTTTGTACTCTGTGAGTGTATAGCACCAAATATAGTCAAACCCCTACTATAATAACACTGACTAGAAGAACATTTTACATTTGCATTTATCGGTCTGTGGTTACTCATTAAAATAGTTCTACCAGAATACAGTCTGCACATGATTAACACTTTTAAAAATTGATGACATGTAAGGAATGACGAAAATGAAAATAGTCATTGTATAACAAAATGATGTGCTAGTAATGAAATAGTATGTCATGATTATGATAGCAAGTCAAAATTAGGAGTTAATAATTAAAATGTTTGACTTCAATTTTTTACTTGATTTTATTTAGTAAATGTTATCATTTTGATTTACATAGTAAATCTCATATGTTTTATTTAGTTTCTCATAATATTGACGAGAATAAGAGATAGTATATCAAAATTATTAGATAATGTATTGAAATTGTGAAATTACCCAATTTTAACATAGTAAAGCTCATAATCTTGACTCAGACTTAATATATCATAATGCTGACTTAGTGTTAGTCTTAGACTTCAATGTTTTTTTGAATTTTCATAATTCCTAATTTTTCTTTTTTTTTTTTTTTTTCCTTGGTGGAAATGAGCTTCCATAGATGTGGAATGACACTGGTAGTGATTTCTCTTCTTCTACTATTATGCATCATAAAGAGGTAATGGATCAATAACGGGACATTTGTTTGGTGACAATAATTAGTAAAAGCATATTAAAGCATAAGAAACACATGTATAACAAAAACATATCTGAAGCAACAAAGAGTTTATCATCTACATAAGGTGTGTACATAAAGTGTATGATATATAGCTTTCTTCTGTTTGTCCAATCAGTAGCCTCATAGCTTGATCTCAAGGGTCACATTATCATTTTCTTGACCAATCCCATGGCTGCTCGGAGACGTGGCTCCGTTTTCAGTCTCATCTGGTGTGACTTGCCGGGTCAGGAGGCGTGGCCCTGCCAGGCCGATGCTCAGTGCTCCAATGGGAGCCGTGGTCAGGATGGCTAACACAGCTAATGTTAGCACGTCTGAACCATACTTTATTAGCATTTCATCCCCCTCCTCCCTCGCCATATCCAAGGCCTTGGAGCCGATAGCAGCCTGAAACAGACAGACACACATTCGAAGGACACTTTTAACTTCTATTTCAGGTAAAATAAAACAGAAATGAAAATAAAGTTTGTTCAAACATCTAAACCAAACCAACCGAATCCCCATGAATTTTTTCTTTTGAAAACCCACAACAGCCTCTCATCCCTCAGTTCACATCCGGTCAAGTAACAGGAAGTCACTGACGGAACAGTGATATAAGCTAGCAGCTAGCAAATCAAAATGGATGACCTGAACACAAAAACAGGCAGTGGAGAATACTAAATTGTGGACAGTTCATCACTGAAGGCTGAGTCGGGCATATGGGAGAAGCTTGGTAAGCTTGTGAGTGGTATTAGCTTTAGCATTTAGCTTTTGATAGCCACAAACAAGGTTTTTATCCTTCTTTACTCCAAATGTCAATTTCTCAAATCCATTCGTACACGTTGGAGCTGAATCAGATCTCAAATATGATGTTGACAATGCAAACAACACATAGGAACACCTTAGCAACCACCTTAGCAACAGTCTAAGCAACAACCTTAGCAACAAAGGCTATGGAACGACAGACCAACATCAGCTCATTAGTACAGTACAAAAAAATGATAGTTGGTGCCCTCAGAATTGGACAAACAGTTACAAACAGTTCAGTGGGCCAATTTTCAAAGACTGCACCCAAAGAAGAAACTGGAGCACACAAATAACTTTAGCAGTTTATTAGGGTGCAAATGACTAACGTCTTCATCAGAGTCAAACCTCTGATGAAGACGCAGTACATGTCAAACATTAGTCATTTGCAACCTCATAAATTGCTAAAATGATTTATGTGCTCCAGTATCTTCTCTGGGTACGGTCTTTGAGAATTGACTCATTGAACTGTTTGTATTATTAACAGAAAACCACAAAAAGCAAAATATGTATCCTTTAAATAATTTGATCAGACATCCAATTACTCTCACGCTGTTGACAAATTGCACAAGTTAAAATAAAGCACTCTAAAGTGTGTGACTATGTACCTGTACGGTGGCCTTAGGCAACCAGGCCACAGCAATGAACAGTTTCTCCTTCAGGTTGTATCCTCCAAAATGAACCAGCAAGAAGGTGACAATCAGACGGCTGACCACACCAATACTGATACAGGCCAGACCCAGACCTGAACACATACACCGACAGACAGAGAGATCAACACACAGCATTTCTACAGGTTCAACACGACAAATTTAAGACTTTTTAAACCGCACAAAATACAATAAAAGTTTCCTCTAAACTCTCTTCTTGTCCACAGTGAGTGGATGAGCTTCCTGTAGCTGCAGTAGTGACAATGTTTGCTGCAGGTCTAATGCTGCTGACTGTAGTTTATAGATGACGAACATCTCTTAACAGCCACAAACACATACAAAATAAACTTACAGCTAACGTTACTGTCTACAGCTGGAAAGAGACGATATTCACCACCTTTGGACAGGACATTTAAGAGCTATAACTATCAATTGATTAGTCAATTGACAGAAAATTAATCATAAACTACTTTGATAATCAAATAATTGGTTATTTAATAAGAAAAATGCTGAAATTCTCTGATTCGAGCTTCTTGAATGAATATTTTCTGGTTTCTTTAGTCCTCTATGACAGTAAACTGAACATCTTTGGGTTGCAGACAAAACAATTTTAAACAATTTTCAACATTTTAATTTGTATCTCAGGTTTACACAAACAGGGATCAACATTTTTCACCATTTTTTCTGACATTTTATGGACCAAATGTCTAATCGATAAATACATTAATATTAAGAAAATAATCACAGATTATTGATAATAAAAAATAATTGCTAGTTGCAGCCCTTAAGACCTTTCAAGACCTGCAGATAACCTGAAAAAATAATGTAAAAACAGTAAAATAAAAAGTCAAACTTTAGCTCAGCAGCTTCCTGCTGCAGGTAAAGATATTGTGCCTGATTGCATTTTGCCTAAATGAATTACCACAGAGTATTTGCTGCACAGGTATTCTGGGGCCCAATTGGTAATCTGGCTTTGATTCTTACCCACGGTGCTGGGGTTGAGGGTTGTTATGATGATCTCTGCTCCAATCAGACCAAAGAGAAGGGGCTGGAACACATCCCAGGAACGAACCACCATGGCTGCCACCGGCGCCTGATATGATAAACACAAGATTAATCTGGATTAGATAAAAGACCTCCTGCTGCTGTGTGAACAGGTGTTTAATCCAGTTGTTCAATCCAGATTAAGATGGTTCTGGTGTCCGTTACCTTGTTGGCCTTCCAGTCCAGAGCAGCCATGAAACCGAGAACGACAGTACAGAGACTACCAGCTCCACCAAAACCTATAACATGACTGAAGAAGACCGAAAATATGGACAGACCCAACAACATAAGAGTCCTCCTCAATACGAAGTCCTCCTGCAGGGAGAAAGATGGGAGGAGACAGAGACAGACAGATAGATAAACAGATAAACAGAGAGTACATTTAAAATAGTTTAATTTTAATTGGATTTGTATTAAATAGTATAAAACAAACCTGGTCATTGCTGGGGAAGCACCATAGGAACAGACCCAGGATCAGCCCGGCTATGATCCCTCCCACCACCTCCAACAGACCCTTCAGTACGTTCAACCACGTAGAACCTGCCAGACAAACGCAGCATGTAGAACCCAAAAGAAGCAAACAAAATTGAGCAGATTAAAGCAGGACAGAATAGAACAGAGTGGAACATATTGTCTGACCTGTAGAGAAGGCGATTCCCAGACAGACAGAGAACCCTGTGATGGCCAAAATATCATCAAAACTCCCAGCAGCCATCAGCAGGGTGGGGATCCCCTAAACAACAACACAGAACATCAACAGAACAGAACATCATTTGAACAAAGAACTGCATTTGAAAAATGCAGAACATCATTAGAACAGAACAAAACATGATTAGAACATCATTAGAACAACACAGAACATCTCGAGTTTCACAGAACATGAAAAGAAAATCACAGAACATCATTAGAACATCTTAAAAACATCACATTTGATCATATTTTAAGATGCTGGCTTCTGTAAAGTACACTGAGTTGAGAGTTATGTGATGATGCCTGTTGGTTTTTGTGTTGTGGAGATTTGATGTTGATGTTAAATGTTCTCTTACTGTTAATACAGCAGCTCTGTATCAGCCTACACAGATATACTGTACTCTGTATGCTGCTGCTAAGACTTTCACATTGGTTGGATTTTATATACAAATACTCAGGCTGATTCCTCCTTATCTGTGTACAAACGTATATGTGTAAAAACCAAAATCAATATGACCTGCGCTCTCACGATATCCTACAGATGTTGGTCCCCAGAGTTAGAACAGAATCAGGCAAAAAAGGCTTTTAAATATACTGCCCCTTCTTCCTGGAATAATGAAACTTCAAGTCAGAATTTAAGTCAGTTTTAAAGGAACGAGAAAATAGTACTCTTAGTAAATGTGATTGCTCCTAAATTTTCGCTGAAATCCTGTTTATGTATCATAACTGGATTTTTGTCCTTGATCTTGTGTTGCATATTAACCTGATATTGTGTTCACTCGTTTGTAGTTTGTGACAGCTGTATTTGTCTGTTTGTATTGTTTGTGTTTATTGTTGTAACAATGTTTATGCTGCTCTCCAGGTTACTCTTGAAATAGAGATTTTAATCTCAATGAGACTTTTACTTGGTTAAATAAATGATATGCAGTATACTGTACATGTGATGGTGTTCATACAGACTCCCCCTGGAGGCTGAGTGCAGAACCACCTGTGATCAAACTAATAATGTCTTTATGTACAGCAGCAGGTGATGTTTACCTTCTTCTTGTCTACTCCGTATCCTTCTTTCTGCAGGAGCAGCATGGATGGCACAACGACCGCAGGAGACACTGCAGCCAGGATAAAACTTCACACACATATATAAATTAATATATATACATATATACAGAAGTGTCCATAAATGTAGAGTAATGTGCTCGTGTCTCTGCTTATGACCCTTACCCCAGTATGAAGGCCCAGATCCACGGCAGCCCCAGCAGGAAGTGAGAAACCACAGCATCAGTGCAGGCCTCCGCAAGGCAGGGACCAATCGAAACACGCGCACACACCGCCTTCAGACGACGCAACGCCTACACACACAAACACACACAGACAGATTTAAACCTATGTATGTGGTTGTTTAATGTATAGTGAGTGTGTGTGTACTTGTTTTACTGATGTTGTGGGGACATAAATCCCCACAGTCACATATGGGGACTTGTCTCCCTTATTGGGACAAAACTCAAGCCTCCACTGTAGTTTAGTATATAGTGTAAATGGATGTGTGTGTGTGTGTGTGTGTGTGTGTGTGTGTGTGTGTGTGTGTGTGTGCGTGTGTGTGTGTTGTACCGAGGGGTCGAGGCCCAGCCCGGCTCTGGTCAGGATGATGGCCATGGCAATGTCCTTCAGAGCTGCAGACCAGTGAGGGTCGATGTAGATAGCTTCCGTTATATAAGGAACGTTACGCAGCACCAGACCTGCTAACAGCATACCTGCAAACACACACACACACACACACACAGAGTAAGACCATGTAAAACTGTAGCAGCTAAACATCTGAGTATGCTGAATGGCGCAAATGTGCATTTTATTCAACTTTTCATTTGTAAGAGTAATAATGTGTTACTGCTTTTACCAAAACTTAAACCGTCTTTAATTGTTGTGGTTATGCAAGATGCTGCTTATTGACTGATATGAAATAATTAAATAACTTGGATAATTGGATCAGGTTATTTTTTATTAGATGACAGTAAATTAAATTACATTAAATTAATTAAATTAGATTTCAGACTAGATTAGATAAGATTAGATAAAACTAGGTAAAAATTAGATTAAATTAAATTAGATAAAATTAGACTAAAATTAAATTATTGGATTATATTAGATAAATTCAATTAGATTCAGATTCAGTTAGATTCAATTAAATTATTAGATTCAATTGGGTTACATTAGATTGGAATCATCTGTTGGGACGTACCAAGTAGTGGAGGGAAGGGGGGCAGTGTGGGCAGTTGGATCATTCCCACCAGCTTCCCTCCCAGCACGGAGCAGATGAAGAGGATGACGATGCCGAAGAGATTCCCTCCAGGCAAACTCTCCCTTCCTGTGATGGCCCAGACGACTCCGAACAGCAGAGCAAACAGACACACTGCGTACACACACACACACACACACACACACACACACACACACACACACAGGTTAACTGCAGGTTAATCATCAGGCTTTATTACAGTTTTTTTATCGACAATAAAAACTTCTCTGCTACTCACTGTTACTGAAGATAAATGGCTATCAGAGGATAGCCTAAATATCTTTGCATGATTTCCAGTTAAAAACTCCTTATTTATCTTCTACTGGTCCTTTATGCAGCCCCTCAGTTCAGCCTCTGTCTGAAACAGGCCGTTTTAGCTCCTGTCTCTTTAAGGCCCGCCTCCAGATGAGCCTACTCTGTTCTGATTGGTCAGTTTCAGGAAGCTTCCTCCGGCTCCGGAGGCTACGTAAACAAAATATAGTAGCAGGATTTCACTTCTTTTTCTCCTTCTTTACTCCAAATGTCAACTTCTCAAATCCATCCATACATGTTGGAGCTGAAATCCAACGTCAGCGAGGTAGGGGGGAAAAAAGCCGCAAACAAAGTGTTCAGAGCAAGTTGAAGTCCTGACTTTGACCATGTAACAGGATATAAATGACAGAAAACCACAAAAAACAGAATATGTCCTCTTTTAAGAGGAAAATGTTTGGAATACATACTAACAAACACACATACAGACACACACAGTGAGTGGAGTTACCCTTGGTGATGAGGAGGTTGATGAGTCCCCGCGGTCGAGGACATCTGTCCTTTAGACTGATACAAGATGAACAGCAGGAGGACGAGTTTGACGCTGTCATCTCCATCTACGAACACAGGATGGTAAAATAATAACTTCACAGTATTTGTTAAACCAAAGCAACATACATCTGAGATTTAATGCGACACAAGCAAGGATCTAGTCAGGAGAGAACAATGCAAGTAAGTGCCATAAAACGTGGGTAAGTGTCACAGAGCTAAGTTCAAGTCCAATAGGACGTACATGCCAACAGGCAGTGCAGAGGCAATGAATAGAGAACAGAAACAACTGTGAAAAAGTGAGAGGACGACCAAGAGGTTCCTCTAAGAGTAAATGATCACGTTCTTCCCATCTCAGTATTTCAAAGTGAATGAGATGTGTTCTGACCTACAAGAGTACAAGACATTTCATGTACATCAAATTATATTATATAGGGACGTCGCCACAAATATTAACCAAGGAAAACAAGCCAAATCCATGCTGAGTTTTTACAATTCCTTATGACAATTATTTTCCACCACAGAGGTAATTAATTTCATGTACAGTAAGTCTAACATTGTTACACACTTAAGTCTCTAAGAGGGATATGTAACTGGAGGCAAAACACATCTTTGTTCTCCACATAGAACATAAACCCTTGAATATAAAAGTGACTCATTGAAATCAGTTGAGAAATGTAAACGTTATAGTGCTTTTTATCCAGAAAAAATGCAGCTCCCCCGTTTACTTGTATTTATTTACAGACATCTGTGCGTCTGTGTATATACGTCTATGACATTAGCAACACTGACTTGAATGAACTAACTTTCATTGAAGCTTGTAAATGGACATCCTACGTAAGAGATTATGTAGTTGCTAATCCTAAATTGGTTCTCTTAAGTTACCTACACCCTAATTTTAAACATACATCTGATATTATCTAGCCGACTGATAATATAGCCACAGTCAGTGATCTGAATGTTCATTTATTAACAAATCAAGATAAAAAGCCTTTTCCCCACTCAAATTCTCCCTGCCAGCCGGGGGAATCGAACCATCAACCCTCTAGTTTCTAGCTCGTTCCTCTACCCTTTAAGTCACCACTAGCCGGCTGTGTGAAATTGTATAATGTTAATCTTTAATCCCTCACCCTATTAAATGCAGCAGTATCGCATATGATTACAGTATATGATTTACTTTTTGCTGATGACTCCTTTATATTCTTCCTATAGTTTCAACATCAGGTTTGTTTTGCTTGTGAGAAGAAAACCCTTCCCTTCTTTTTGCGACATATTATTATCATCTTTTTTGACAATCGACTGCTCTGGGCTGTTTATTTACATGTGCACACTGCAAGGTTATTCAAGCCTGGTCAGAGTTAGCGTTCACAAGACACGGCTAAGCTGTGTTAGTGGAACAGCTTGAGCCTCGAGTGAAAACTGATGTTAACTCTATCCAGGCTTTTTCAAGTAAGCGCAGCTTTCTTTAGCTGTGATGATGGAGCACCCCTCTGGATACATGAAACTAATAATAAACACTCTGCACAATATCTGGACACTCCATTGTGTATTTTTTTTGTATTTTTACTTATCTGCTTACTTTTGGCCTTGTAGTGTGAGTGGGAAAACATATTTTGCTTTTCTTTTTAGTGTAATTTGTGTGAATTGATTCTTTAAGTATCTGTCAGGATACTGTTTTTCACAGTAACACAGGAGAATCTGACTGCGTCCAACCGGCAACAATAACAGATAACAAACATTTGACAATTTCTATTAATGGTTGACCCTAGGGTTATCTGTATTCAGCCCTGTGTTTGTGTTTGTGTGTGTGTGTGTGTGTGTGTGTGCGACCACTCACCTCGGCATCATCCGGCTGATTCATCTTCCACCTCGGCAGGATGGTGATCTCTCTCTGCCCCTGACCGACTTATATTTTACCCCCTCACTTCACCACAAGTATATACAGAAGCAATTAAATTTTTGCACTTTGTCCACTATAATACAGCTTCCTGTTTCCTCTCCAGACTCTGTGTGTGTGTGTGTGTGTGTGTGTGTGTCAGGTAACACACCTTAACTAACCGACATTAAGGATAATTAAGAAGTCTTGCCAAATATTCGTCCTGGTTTCGAGCCGATACGCCTTGGTCTGCTCGATTGCCTACACTCAAAGAATAAATTCACTGTATTATTTCACCTGAAGACAGAGTGCTTTAGTCCTTTTTCATGGTTGTCTGCGTGACTTAAGGACAAAAATTTATCAAGAATTCCTGGATTTAGTTTTTTTGGACTTTCACCTGCCCCACTAAAGAACACCTGTTATATGAGCCATCAGAGCCGTGCCACACTTCCTCCTCCTGCTGTAAACAATCATTTTAAAAACCGAAGCAAGAAACTGAAACCACTCGGAGAGCACTGACCACAGCTCATGACCCCTGCCATTTATTGCAGTGTATTTTTACAATTGGTTACCTGCATGGTTCAATATTTTTACCGTTATATTTATTATGTTTTAAACATAAACTGTGTGTCAAACGTACAAAACATGGTAATCACAAAAGAGAAAAACAAAATAAAATAAAACAAAGAGCAGGCAGAATGAAATAGGGAAAAGAATAAAACTACTTATGGTGTATTTTAAGTCAAAACACACACATTCCTTGTTTTTCTCTCACTCATCCTTTCCTTCTTCCTCTTCCATCAATCACTCTCTGTCACTTCATAATCACAATTTATTGTTTCATCACAGTAATCATTAAACCAGCAGGTAGACTCACCTCACACATACATGTAGACACTGTCAGTATCTTATTGCTGGTGAAGGACAAGAAATTTCTGTTGTGTTCTTGTGACTAAAATGTTTAATTTAAAGGAGTTAAACCAACAGTCAGGAGCCCAAATGAACATTAAAGCTGTTTTTCTTGCTGTAATCATTCCTCCTGTTCATACTGACCATTAGAAGATCCCTTCATAATGCACTTACAATGGAAGTGATGGAGGACAAAATCCACAGTCCTCCTTCTGTGCAAAAATGTATTTAAAAGTTTATCTGAAGCTAATATGAAGCTTCAGCGTCCAAATGAGTCAAATCAAGTAGATATCTTTCAAAGTTACAGTCTTTTTAGTGCCAAAGTCCCTCTTTTTGTTACTATACTTCCACCTGCAGCTCAACAGGGAAACATGGCCTCCATCACTTCCATTGAAAGCACATTTGAAGGATCTTTTAATATCCAGTATGAACAGGAGGAATGATTACAGCGAGGAAAAACCTTTTTCACTGTTTATATGGACACCTGACTGCTGGTTTAAGACACACTTGAAATATTGTGAACCTGTCCTTTAAACTCTGTTCAGCTGCATTTTCTGTCATGTCCACTAGATGCAGCTGCAAGACAACTCTGACTATACTGAAGTGAATGAAAAAAGCCCCAATAAATTAAGCTGTCACCTCTTGGTATATGATTTCAGTTCTTTGAGGTGCCCAACTACACTTTGTTCCACACAGACTAACGTTAGAGTCTGTGTTTAACAAGATGTAGGGATGTGTATATACAGGTATACGCTATATTTCCACCTCTGGGCAGAGGGATTTACCATAAACCTGTCTAAAAACTTTATAGATTCAAGATAAGATTTGTGAGCTTCTTTAATTAAAGATGAGTCAAATCCTTCTAACTTGAAGTCAAAAGCAAAACAGTGTCTACTAGACAGAGTTCCTGAAAAGAATGATGGCATCTTGATATTAAAACCTTAAAACAGCATCACTCAGCTGTTGTCTTTTATGATGTAATGTTCAGATCCTAGTACTGAAAGTACTGAAAACTTGCAGTACTGCAATATATGAATACTTCAATTATGAGCAAACGTCCTGGATTAAAATGTCACTTGAGTAAAAATGTTGTTACACTATTATAGGATGATGAGGATCCTGTGTTGGATGAGGTAAGAGAATAACAGTTCAATAACTTTTCATCAGCAGCCAGCTGGGTGGAGATTCTCCATGATTGCTCCTATGATACTTGATAGTAAGGTCATTTTGAAATAAACCACATCAGATTTATTAAGTGCTTCAGAAGTCATGACTCCATCTCCCCTGAAACGTCCAGATTTTTGCTCAGTTTTATGGTCATACTGTACCCTGTGATAACAGACTACGTACCCCATAGTTAAAAAATAACTACAGTATAAATTCTCTCTAAATTCTTCCTAAACTTCCAGATTTTTGCTCAGTAGGTCATACATACTCTGTAATAATATAATAGGTATCTGGTAGTTAAATATAACTAAAGTATAAGTTCTTTGTAAGTTTCCGAATTGTTACCCCCTTGTCCCATAACTTCTCATCCTGTTCCTCTGTACCTACATATATGTATTGGTACATACCGAACTGGTATACCATTAGTACAGAGCATTACACCGCAACTATGTAGTAATCACACTGTACATTGCAGGCCGTAATCTAAAGCATTACCATCTATTTTATTCTAAAATGAGTTAGAAGAAATAAACAAAACATATAGGCCTGAGTTTCCACTACACCAGTTAAATGTCCGACAATGAAAAATCCTGAAAAAACTGGCCCCTGGTTAAACCTAATTGCTGACCCCTGTTGTACCGCATTATGTGATGCTGGTTGTATTTTATCATATATTGTATCATGTCTTGTCATGTGCATTTTTATCATGTTTGTAATATATTTTCAGGTTTGGGGAGAAACACATACAACATCTTGGTCTCTGTCTACCTGAAGATATGAACCTTTTTAAAGGACACCTCTCTCTGAATGAGCTAGCGAGGCTTTAGCAGCAGTTACATGTAAAACCGAAGCTCAACATTAGTCAATATTAAACCTGTAGAATTCCAGGGTTGGACTCTTGGTTTCAGCTTTTTAAATAGAAGGGAGCTAACTGGCTAAATGTGGTAGCAGTTGCCTGCTATGTAGCAAAAATACTACAGATGAAAACTGGCCTTCTTGGGTATTTCTGTCTCAGTTAGTTTTTCTGTTGATCAAAGAGCAGTGTCCCTGACAAATACAGTAATAAATGACATGTAATGATGATGCACTTTACTGACAATAAGTATTTGTTTTTATTGAGCTTAAAGGCACATATAAAAGAATAGTTACAAAAAAGAACAGTTTTATAAATCATAGCTCCGAGTAATTATCGTAAATATTAATTTCATAGAAAATTATTAAAGAGAACAATTATAATAGGAATTACAAAAGAACATTTACATAGGAGAGAATGAATAACTTTGACTAACAGTAAGACTTCATGTTTAAATGTTATGTCAGCTTGTTAGCTAGCAAAATATCAGTTTGTTAGCTAGCTAACAATAACATTGTACGCAAGAGGAACAAAAACTAAAATTGAAGAACAATAACTCAAATAAACACTTTTTATTACTTTTGAGCAGAATAAATATTGTTAGCATGGCACTCTAACATTAGCTTGTGAGTTAACAAATCTAAGCTGACTAATCATGTATAAATTGTATTCTTTAAACTTGCTTTAATGCATCCCACTGTTAATGAGCTAGTGTTTGTTAGCTAGGGAGTTAGCATTATGTCACTAAACTCCCAGGGATTACTTAACTGCACATTTATAACAACAAATAAACAAATAATAAACAATAATGCCACATAAATGTCATTTGGGAGTTACTACATCACCAGTTTCAACAACAAAAGCTCTCATACAGGCTAAAATATGAAAATTTCTAAAAAAGTAAACAAATGTTGATATCACCTGGCTTCATAAATCCATAATTCAAGGTAATTAAATGCTAATTTAATGGATATAGTGCTATATTAACCATGCACAGTGTTTTTAACCCTTAAACAACCAACTCTGTAACTACATAAGAACCTTTAGTTCTCTGATGACGTGAATACTGGCAAGTCACTAATCAGTCATGGGAATTAATTCATTTTTTCTCCTCCCTGAAAACGAAATCTATCAGCCAACCATGTTCACAGGAATATACACTCAGCAACACTTTGACATTGTCAGAAAGGTGATACTTCTACTTTATGTTTATTATTGAGGTTGTAGTGGGTGGTGGTGTATTGGAGTGTATTAAAAGGTTCATAATATTTTGCCCCCATCATTTATGTTAATGTGGTGGACAAAATATTAGGAACACTTTATGGTCTGTGAGCATATATCACTAAATATAGCCAAACCCCTGCTATAATAACACTGACTGGAAAAACCTTTTACATTTGCAGTTATTTCTCAGTCTGTGGTAATTCATTAAAACAGTTCTACCAGAATACAGTTTGCACATGATTAAGACTTTTAAATTTTAACATTTGTGGTCTATTATATCTGTATGGAAGCCCATTGCTGCCAAGAAAAGAAACAAAATGATGACATGTAATGAATGACAAAAATGAAAATAGTCCTTGTATGACAAAATGATGTGTTAGTTATGAAACAGTATGTCAGGATTATATTAGCAAGTCAAAATTAGGAGTTACTAAGTAAAACTTATGACTTAAGTTTTTGACTTGATTTGATTTAGTAAATCTTATTTTGATTTAGTTTCTCATAATGATAACAAGAATATGAGATAGTAAATCAAAATGATGAGATAGTGTATCAAAAGTGTGAAATTTACACAGTTTTAACATAGTAAATCTCATAATTTTGACTCACCATGACTTACCATGAGTGTTTTTTTAATGTGCATCATTCCTCATTTTCCTAATGAGCCCCTGTATATGTAGAATCCAATGACACTGGTAGTGATTTCTCTTCTTCTACTATTATGCATCATAAAGAGCAGAGGTAATGTATCCATAATTGAACTTTTGTGTGATGACAATAGTTAGTAAAAGCATGTTAAAGCATAAGAAACACAAATGTATATAACAAAAACATATCTGCAGCTACAAAGAGTTTATCATCTACATAAGGTGTGTACATAAAGTGTATAATATATAGCTTTCGTCTGTTCATGCGGTCAACAGCCTCATAGCTTGCTCTCAAGGGTCACGTTGTCTTTTTCTTGCCCGTTCCCTTGGCTGCTTGGAGACGTCGCTCCACCCTCTGTCTCATCTGCTGTGATTAAGATAAAAAAGTTTTAATATTAATAATAATTAGAAATATTATCTGACTGTGGCGTACCAAAAATGATTTACATGAATAAATAAATAAATAAAACAAAAAGTTACAATTTCATCTGATGTTTTTTCATTTATTTTTCCTTATTATGAAGAAAAGTGACGGATAAACACTTACTAGGGTGATAATGTGTGTGTGTGTATCTTTCTATCTTTGTAAGAACCAATTTCAATTTATAACCATCGATGTGAGGACATTTCTGAATGTGGGGATATTTGGCCAGTCTGCACTACTTCAAAGGACTATATGGAGGTTAAGACTTGGTTTTAGAGTGAAGCTCAGAATTAGTAAAAGTTAGGGTGAGTGTTGTGGTTAGGTATGTGTGCTGACCTTTGCCCTGCCGGGCCAGGAGGCGTGGACCCGCAAGGCCGATGCCCAGCGCTCCGATGGGAGCCGTGGTCAGGATGGCTAACACAGCTAACGTTAGCACGTCCGAACCGAACTTTATTAGTGTGTCGTCCCCCTCCTCCCTCGCCATATCCAACGCCTTGGAGCCAATAGCAGCCTGACAGACACACACACACACACACACACACACACACACACACACACAAGAAGGACACTGTTAACTTCATGTATTTCACACACACCAGAGTCCTGCACCAGGTCAGGTAAAATAAAATAAAACAGAAATGAAAATAAAGCAGCAGTTTGTTTAACCCCTGTGCCTTGCTTTAAAATATCAACAGAGCATATTAGGGACCTAAAAGGTCCACATCAAAAACTGCCACAAAAATATTAAATATTAATTTTTTTTCCACTTTCACTGTGTTTGTTTTTTTAACCAACTTCAATCCTGATCATAACTACCAAATATTCATTCACTTTCAGAATTTTAACCCTTTAAATGCTAGTTTTTGTGATGATACCCCTAATTTCAGTCTGGGATATATCAATGATTAGCAACAACATTGAAATGTATGCATTATAAGATAAAAGTATAGAATCTGACCTGTTAACTTATACTCTATGTAAAGTGTCCTATAACTCTTCAAAGTTTTTATTGTCTAATAGCAATTTACCTTATTGTGCCTTAGAAATATAGCAGAAATACAACATCATTTCGAAAAACATTTAATTTACAAAGTTTAATAAAATTCAACATTTAACATTCAAAAGTGTGTGTGTGTATGTGTGTGTCTGTGAGAGATAGAGGGAGAAAGGAGTTAGCTGCACACACACACACACACACACACTAGTTTTTCCATACACACACATACACACATACACACACATACACCACCTTTGGAATTCCATATCAATACAAACACAACCGAATAAATTTGCTACAATGTCCTGCAAAACTTGATAATGCATGAAATGCCCCTGGCAGAGCCCCTAGTGGAAAGCAATGCTAATGGTATGTGTTTGTTCTTCAGGGAAAACAGGAGAAAATTGCTCCATCAGCTGGAAAATAGTAAAAACTACAATTTTAAGGCCAGGGCTCGTTTGAAAGCCTTATAAAATAGAATGCATGGTTATATGCCATTGTGGCCATGGGATTAAAAAATAGTGTTTAGGGGTTTGGGTGTAGGGTTTGGGCTGTTTTTCTCCATAAGGATTTGAGTTTCTGTATTTTGGCTACACACACACACACACATACACCACATTTAGACATCCCTACCTACACATACAACCCATTGAAGCTGTAACATACTTGGCTGCAGTATTCATAGTAGAGGATTATTGACCCTAGTGGAACCAGGAAAATAACATGCATTTGGCACAAAGGGTTAAAAAGAGAAAATGTCTCAATCAGCTGGAAAATAGTAAATAAAAATTTTGAAGCCAGGGCTTCAATTTGAAAGTCGTATAAAACAGAACGCATGAATTTATGCAGTTGCAACCATGGTATCAAAAATTGTGGTTTTAATAGGTTTTAGTAGGACCTAAAAGGGCCCTAACATGCTGAAAGTTAGTATTGTTTCTACACAGTGTATTATAGACTTAATATAGAATATGTGGTTGGATTTCCAAAATTTAATAAAAAATACACACTTTTGCCAAAAATTATGGCTACAGCATAACCACAGCCAAAATGATCGAAAAAATAAAACATTACATTAAAGGCCCTTTTAGGTCCCTAGTGAGGCACGAGGGTTAAACATCTAAACCAGCCAAATCACCATTAATTGTTTTCATTTGAAAGCCCACGACAACCCTTCACCCCTCAGTTCACATCTTGTCAAGTAACAGGAAGTCACTGATGAAACAGTGATGTAAACTAGCAGCTAGCAAATCAAAATGGATGACTTAACACAAAAATAGCCCGTGGTCAATACAAAATTGAGGACAATTCATCATTGAAGGCCAAGTTGGACATACGGGAGAAGTTTGGCATGACAAGAGACTGAGAGTGGCTTTGCTGCTTCTAAAAAGTGCCAAAAATTATTAGCTTTTGGTAGCCACAAATGCTACATGTTGTCATCAAGGAAACAGAATATAAATAACAGAAAACCACAAAAACAATATGTCCCCTTTAAACAATTTGATCAGACATCCATTTAGTCTCAGGCTGTTGACAAGTTAAAATAAAGCACTCTAAAGTGTGTGACTATGTACCTGTACGGTGGCTTTAGGCAACCAGGCCACAGCAATGAACAGTTTCTCCTTCAGGTTGAATCCTCCGAAATGAACCAGCAAGAAGGTGACGAGCAGACGGATCACCAGACCGATACTGATACAGGCCAGACCCAGACCTGAACACATACACCGACAGACAGAGAGATCAACACGCAGCATTTCTACAGGTTCAACAAGACAAATTTGAGACTTTTTAAACCGCACAAAATACAATAAAAGTTTCCTCTAAACTCTCTCCTTGTCCACAGTGAGTGGAAGAGCTTCCTGTAGCTGCAGTAGTGACAATGTTTGCTGCAGGTCTGATGCTGCTGACTGAAACTCCACTAAAAGGTTTTAACAGCTTCTTGCAGCTCAATCCACGGTTGCACCATCTCACTGTAGTTTATAGATGTTGAACGACTCCCAACAGCCACAAACACATACAAAATAAACTTACAACTAATGTAACTGTCTACAGCTGGAAAGAGACGATATTCACCACCTTTGGACAGGACATTAAAGAGCTATAACTATTGATTAATTAGTCACTCGACAGAAAATTAATTGCCAACTACTTTGATAATCAAATTATTGTTTTGAGTCATTTTTTAAAAAATGCTGAAATTCTCTCCATTCCAGCTTCTTAAATATGAATATTTCTGGTTTCTTTAGTCTCTATGACAGTAAACTGAACATCTTTGGATTGTGGACAAAACAAGACATTTTAAATTGCACCTTCAGTTTTGGGAAACAGTGATCAATATTTTTCACCATTTTCTGACATTTTAATGACCTGGGGCCCGATTGGTAATCTGGCTTTGGTTCTTACCCACGGTGCTGGGGCTGAGGGTTGCTATGGTGATCTCTGCTCCAATCAGACCAAAGAGGAGAGGCTGGAACACATCCCAGGAGCGACCCACCATGGCTGCCACCGGCGTCTGATATGATAAACACAAGATTAATCTGGATTAGATAAAAGACTTCCTGCTGCTGTGTGAACAGGGGTAATCCAGTGGTTCAATCCAGATTAAGATGGTTCTGCTGTCTGTTACCTTTTCAGTCCTCCAGCCCAGAGCAGCCAGGAAGGCCAGTACTAGAGTACAGAGACCGCCGGCTCCAGCAAAACCTATAACATGACTGAAGAAGACCGAAAATATGGACAGACCCAACAACATAAGAGTCCTCCTCAACACCAAATCCTCCTGCAGGTAGACAGACGGGAGGAGACACAGATAAACAGAGAGTACATTTAAAATAGTTTAATTTTAATTGGATTTATATTCAAATAGTGTAAAACAAACCTGGTCATTGCTGGGGAAGCAGCATAAGAACAGACCCAGGATCAGCCCGGCGATGACCCCTCCCACCACCTCCAACAGACCCTTCAGTACGTTCATCCACGTAGAACCTGCCAGACAAACGCAGCATGTAGAACCCAACAGAAACAAAATAGAACAGATTAAAGCAGGACAGAATAGAACAGAGTGGAACATATTGTCTGACCTGTAGAGAAGGCGATTCCCAGACAGGTAGAGAACCCTGTGATGGCCAAAATATCATCAAAACTCCCAGCAGCCATCAGCAGGGTGGGGATCCCCTAAACAACAACACAGAACATCAACAGAACAGAGAACTCCATTTGAACAATGCAGACTACCATTAGAACAGAACAAGACATAATAGAACTTCATTAAAACAACATTAGAACAACACTGAACATCTACACAGTTTCACAGAACATCATTAGAACATTGTAAAAACATCACATTTGATCATATTTTAAGTGTTTATATAAGTTTTGGGTTCTGTAAAGTACACTGAGTTGTGAATCATGATCTCCCCTTTCTTCCTGGAATAATGAAACTGTCAGAGCTGATTACTGTCAAAGAATTTACATCAGTTTTAAAGGATTGAGAAAATAGTTCTCTTGGTAAATGTGATTATTCCTAAGTTTTCACTGATATCATTTTACAAAATTGTCCCTGTTTATGCATCATAACTGGATTTTTGTCCTTGATCTTGTGTTGCATATTAACCTGATATTGTGTTCACTTGTTTGTAGTTTGTGACAGCTATATCTGTCTGTTTGTATTGTTTGTGTTTATTGTTGTAACAATGTTTATGCTGCTCTCCAGGTTACTCTTGAAATAGAGATTTTAATCTCAATGAGACTTTTATCTGGTTAAATAAAAGATATACAGTATACTGTACATGTGATGGTGTTCATACAGACTCCCCCTGGTGGCTGAGTGCAGAACCACCTGTGATCAGACTAATGATGTGTTTATGTACAGCAGCAGGTGATGTTTACCTTCTCCACTCCGTATCCTTCTCTCTGCAGAAGCAGCATGGATGGCACAACGACCGCAGGAGACACTGCAGCCAGGACAAAACTTCACACACATATATACATTAATATATATACATATATACAGAAGTGTCCATAAATGTAGAGTAATGTGCTCGTGTCTCTCTGTATCTCTCTGTGGCTGACCCTTACCCCAGTATGAAGCCCCAGACCCACGGCAGCCCCAGCAGGAAGTGAGAAACCACGGCAACAATACAGGCCTCCACCACGCAGGGACCAATCGCAACACGCACACACACCGCCTTCAGACGACGCAACGCCTACACACACACACACACACACACACATTTAAATGTGGTTGTTTAGTGTATAGTGTGTGTGTGTGTGTGTGTGTGTGTGTGTGTGTGCATACTTGTTTTACTGATGTTGTGGGGACATAAATTGCCACAGCCACATGTAGGGACTCAAGTCTCAATAATATAAATCATAGTTAAGTTTATAGTGTGAATGTGTTTGTGTGTGTGTGTGTGTTTGTATGTATATGTGTGTGATACCGAGGGGTCGAGGCCCAGCCCGGCTCTGGTCAGGATGATGGCCAGGGCGATGTTCCTCAGAGCTGCAGACCAGTGAGTGTCGATGTGGATGGCGTCCGTTATATAAGGAACGTTACGCAGCACCAGACCTGCTAACAGCATACCTGCACACACACACACACACACAGAAACCTTAACCATCACAACCATAACTCTTATGTAATTTTAACTGTAAAAGCAACTCTGAAAGATTAACTCCAGTATTTACCTACATTAAGCTAACATTAGCCACCATAAGCTAATAGTCATACCAGACAAAGTAAGACTGTAGCAAGTTAAATTGGATTAATTTGATCATATTAAATTACATTGCAGACTAGATTACCTGAGATTAGATAAAACTAGGTAAAAATAGATTAAATGAAATTAGACTAGATTCAATTAAATTATTAGATTCAATTGGGTTACATTAGATTGGAATCATCTGTTGGGACGTACCAAGTAGTGGAGGGAAGGGGGGCAGTGTGGGCAGTTGGATCATTCCCACCAGCTTCCCTCCCAGCACGGAGCAGATGAAGAGGATGACGATGCCGAAGAGATTCCCTCCAGGCAAACACTCCTTTCCTGTGATGGCCCAGACGACTCCGAACAGCAGAGCGAACAGACACACTGCGTAAACACACACACACACACACACACACACACACACACACACACACAGGTAAATCATCGGGCTTTATTACAGATTTGTTATGGATAATAAAAACTTCTCTGATACTCACTCTTACTAAAGATAAAGGGCTGTCAGAAAACAGCACCCCCATCGGGCTCCAAATATAACTAAACCACCAGAATGTTATACTGTATACATTCTAAAACTCCTTATTTATCTTCTACTGGTCCTTTATGCAGCCCCTCAGTTCAGCCTCTGTCTGAAACAGGCCGTTTTAGCTCCTGATGAGCCCACTCTGTCCTGATTGGTCAGCTTCAGGAAGGGTCCTCCAGCTCCAGAGGCTACATAAACAAACTACAGTAGCAGGATTTCACTTCTTTTTCTCCTTCTCTATTCCAAAGATCACCTTTTGAAATCCATCCGTACATGTTGGAGCTGAACTCTGACATCAGCTCATCAGCAAAGTACAAAAACAAGCCACAAAAGAAGTGCTCAGAGCAGGTTGAATCCTGACTTTTGACTTGCAGGCAGCATTTCCACAAACATTCACCTCAAGTTTTGGGACTTTGTCCATGTTTAACATCCAACATCCTAACAGAATATAAATAACAGAAAACCACAAAAAAAACAGAATATGTCCTCTTTTAAGAGGAAAATGTTTGGAATACATACTAACAAACACACATACAGACACACAGTGAGTGAAGTTACCCTTGGTGATGAGGAGGTTGATGAGTCCCCGCGGTCGAGGACATCTGTCCTTCATACTGATACAAGACGAACAGCAGGAGGACGAGTTTGACGCTGTCATCTCCATCTACAAACACAAACACAGGATGTTAAATAATAACTTCACAGTATTTGGTACGATGTCATTTAGCAAACGCTTTTATCCAAAGTGACGTACATCTGAGAGTTAATACGACACAAGCAACGATCTTTGTATTCCAAATACAAGTTAACTTTTAGATGTTAATCCATCTCTTCTTCCAGTGACTTGGAAACCACTTTACAGAGGAACACAAGCATTTGGCATTAAGCTTATCTAACGTATCACGATATACAACTGCAATAATTAAAAAGCATTTTCACTCTTTGTTTTAAAAAAAGGAATTCAACAAATCTAATCTGTGATGGACAAATTTAGTCCATCACAACAAAAAAGTGAGAGGAAGACCAGGAGGTTCCTTAAGGGCAAAAGATCAAGAGATGTGTTCTGACCTGAAGAAAAGCTAAAATAATGAGGACGTAGACAGGAAAAGTCATTTTTACAGTATAAAAAACTTTCTGCACATTTTATGTGCATTAATTTATATTATATTGGGAAATCTCCACAAATATTAACCAAAGAAAATAAGCCAAATCCATGCTTGACAAATGTGTTTTTTTATAATTCCTTATGATAATCCACCACATAAGTAATTCAGTTTATGCACTGTAAGCCTAATATTGTTACACACTGTGTACACTGACAAAACGTTTTGTACTCCAATAGATCAGACCAGGTTTAGCTCAGGTTAATGGATCAAAATATTAACACGATCAATCAGCAACTTTTTAGTGATTAAGCAATTTCAGCAGCAACTAGTCTATACTGTAGGCGTAGTGCCAGAGAAAACAGTCAGCCGTGAGTTCTGGATTATCCAGAGTAACTTGGACTCTGTTTCTGGAAACAATTGAAGTTGCTGTTGAATGTTTTAAATATGATGTTTCAGAGCTGTGAGCAGGACAGACTAAACTACATTCACTTCCTTTACGTTTAAAAATAGCTCTTCAGTGAATTTTCTCAGTGTTTTCTTCAGCGTTGCATTGTGTTGTAGAAGTGCCATATTAATAGAGTGTATTATTATTATGATTATATATCTGAAAACCTGGAGACATAAAACAGAAAATTAACACCCTGGAAATGAATCTTATGGCCAAAAATATATGGACACTCCATTGTGTATTTTTGGTATTTTTACTTTTATAAACACAATTACTTTTGGCCTTGTAGTGTGAGTGGGAAAATATATTTTTGCTGTTCTTTTTAGTGTAATTTGTGTGAATTGATTCTTTAAGTATCTGTCAGGATTATTACTGGATTAACTGGATTATTACAGACTCATTCTGAGATTGTTTTTGATAGTAACACAGGAGAATCTGACTGCATCCAACCAGCAACAACAACAAACACTTGATAGTTTCTATTAATAGTTGACCTTACGTTAGGTTTATCTGTATTTAGTCCTGTGTTTGTGTGTGTGTGTGCACGTGCACATGCGCATGCGTGTGTGTGCGACCACTCACCCCGGCCGCGTCCAGCTCGTCCGTCTTCCTCCTCGGCAGGACGGTAATCTCTCTCTCCCCCTGACTGACCTGAACTTTACTCTCTCGCTTCACCACAGAGAAACAGAGAAAGAGAATAAAGGTTTTGCACTTTGTCCTCTTCAGCAGAGCTACATGTGTCCTCTCCAGTCTCTGCGTGTGTGTGTGTGTGTGTGTGTGTGTGTGTCTCAGGTAACACACCTTCGCTAACTGACACTAATAACAACTTTTTAAAAGTGTGAGACACTGCCACCACTCGCAGAGCACTGACCATAACACATGACACCTGCTTCACCCCCCCCCCCCCCCCCCGTCTGGCTGCAAACACAGACAACTGCTCTGCAAAAAAACTCACAACTCACTTTATATTATAAAGTATATTCCTGCCTTAAATAGCCTCGGCACGCTGTAACAGACTTTTTCTTGTTTGTTTATACTTCATTTTGAGTGTTACTTGTGTGCAAAAAGCACTGAACCTGAGTATCTATATTTCAGATTAGTTAAAATCTTTATAAATGTATCTATTAACCACTGCAGAGACTCAACAACCTGTAACCTGCTTCTTCTTTTAAAGAACGCCATGAGGCTCATCTTTGTGTTTTTAATTAACACTTTAATTCCTACTATTTAGTGTTCATATTCACTATTTATTACATACTATAATGTAGTTATAAGCACAACCATCTTTTATTGTATTTATACAGTTTTTGGGGTTTTTTTTTACAATTGGTTACCTGCATGATTTAATACTTTTACCATCATATTTATTCTGTTTTAAACATAAACTTTATCTCAAATGTACAAAACATAATAATCATCAAATAAAATTTAAAGACAAATCACTACTAATAGTGTATTTTTAAGTTTTGGTCACACTGAAGTCACAACACACACACACACACACACACACACACACACACACACACACACACACCACATTCCTTCTCTTGTTTTTCTCACACTCGTCCTGACCTTCTTCCTCTTTTTCTATACATCAATCTCTCTCCGTCTGTGTGTCTTTGTCACTTCATAAACACGATTTATTGTTTTATCACAGTAATCATTAAACCAACAGGTACACACACCTCACACACCTCACACACACGTAAACACACATGTAGACGCTGTCAGCAGTTTATTGCTGTTAAAGAGTGTGTGAACGTCGTCTCTCACTGACAGAAATCTGAATGACAGCAGTATTGTCCTTAAAGAGCTGAACGTTTTGATACTTGAACGGTTTCTGTAGCTGAAAGTGAGCAGAAAGAATGACGATAACAAAGCAGCCTTAATTATTAAACAGCATTGAATAATAATATTAAAAAGCATTAAATATTGTTGTTGTCAGCAGACTGATAGTTTTGTTGTGTCCATCCAGCTGTTTGTGGTAATCTCCGAAATTCATATGAAACTACAGAGATTCAGTCGGTTAAGTCAATGTTTTATTACTCATGTAACTAAAATTACACTGGCCTTCAGTGTGTGTGTGTGTGTGTGTGTGTGTGTGTGTGTGTGTGTGTGTGTGTGTGTGTGTTGTACGGGAGTTTCAGCTAAAGTTTATGATTCACTTATTATTAGGCTTTAAAACACAAAAAGAGACACCAGCCAACCAGTATAACAGTTCAAATGTACTACAGTATGTGCCAATCAGGACAGTAGTTAAGACTGTATATCTATAATATATTTATATATATGTGTGTGTGTGTGTGTGTGTGTGTGTGTGTGTGAATATAGCTGCTTTTTCGCCACATGGTACGGTTCAACTCGACTTCACTCTACTTGCCTTTTTTGGTTTTCCATCAGGCCAAAGTTGTGATACTACCTGGTGCTTGGTACTTTTTTTTTGTATCACCTCTTCAAGGTTTCAGGTGAGCTTATCTGATACTAAAAGGTGACGTGAAAACACTGCGGACCACTGATTGGTCAGAGAGATTCGTCACTAGAATCATAAATTGCGCAACACAGGACATCCTGCACAAACTTGCCGTTAAGAGCGTCTGTCTCCACAGTAAATCATCTGTTGAGTGTTTGATGGTTATTTATTTCTGCTTGAGAATGTAACCGCCGTGAAAAACAATCAGAAAATATGCATTTTATTTTTCTCATTCACTTGCTTTGTTCTTGCTACCTCTGCTCCCTCTCTTCACTCACTCTCTAGCTCACTCAACCACCGCTGCTCTCTCTCTCTCTCTCTCTCTCTCTTGCTCGCTTCAGAACGAGTTGGGAAACCGACAACAAAGCCGAACTTTACATTTAACATCATCAAAGAAGAGAAATGTCCCCCTCGTCCTAAACTCCCTAGGTATTTTTTGTAATTAAAGGTTTTTATGAACTTTTTCAATATATACAAAACATGTACAGTAAATGTGGAGACAAAAATAAAAGATGAAAAAAATAAGGGGCCACATGTATCAGTAAATACCACATAAAAAAAACAAATTGTAGGAATATTTACTTCCTGATAGGTTTCTTCCTTTATGTGCATCAGACCGAATTTCATAAAAATTTCCCTTATCATCTTTTAAAGAAATGAAAGAGCTATCTTTTCAATATGTCTTTTAATTTGGAGGTAATCCAACAACATCAGCTGTTCGCTATTTATATATGGCAGTTAATAAGTAGTATGGTGGTGTTTTACTAATGGCCACAAGGTGGAGCTATTGGTGCCATGATTCACCATATCATCGCATTCTCATGGAGAATTTGTGTACCAAGTTTCATTTCATTAAAGACAACAGAATTATAGAAATATCATATTATAACATTATAGTTGCACCATCTCTGGTTAGAATATGCAGTGTGACTGTATGTACAACATCCCCAAATTTAGTTGCAATCCAATTTAGCAAAGAAGAGTTATGGCTCCTTAAGTGCATCAGACCACACCTTCAAAATTTTGGTAACCAATTAGAGACAAATGGCAGTGATACCCAAAAAAAGTCATACATGTTGTTCTTGGTCATCTAAATATGGTATGTACCAAGTTTGATGAAGATTAGATGAAATATGAGCCAAAAGAAGCAAAAAAAAATGTGTTTACCAAAAATCCAAAATGGTGGAAAATTTTTCCAGGCCTACATCAGTCGGATCAGCTTCATCCAAGGAACACACGGTGCAAATATTGTTTTATAATGATAGGCCTCATTATTCATGAGTTATTAGCCTAAACATAAAACACATAATAACTGGCCACATGATGGCGCCATTGGTCCCATGTTTTAATACGTTAAGCATTTCCATGTGGGGCAGCTGTCATTAAAGTATGAACACTTTAGCACTTTTCCCTCATAAATTTTAATACTTTATAAGGATTATATAAAAAAGAAGTTGAAACATTATTGAAACAACTGAATGATAGCAGTATTATCCTGAAAAAGCTGAAACTTTTGATATTTGAATGGTTTCTGTAGCTGAAAGTGTGCAGAAGTAGTTAGCAACTGAAAAACATACAGAAGAAAGAAAGAAAGAATAAGAGCGAAGATAATAATGTGAGAGCTGCAGCTTTTTGGCTAACGATGGCACATTTACAGTAATATGTGGTTGAAAAACGGTAGTTTTATCATATTGTTATTGTCATAGTTATTTATTTTCATTTTTGTCTTTGGCCTAATTTTGTTTTTAATCCCTTGGGCTGCATCTTTGCATGAAAGGTGCTGTACAAACAACTGTATTATTATTATTATTATTATTTGTGGATAAAAGTGGGTCAGGGTGCCATGTTTTAATAAGAGAAAGTGTTTTTTTATGTGAGATAATAAAGAGTTAATGTGAACAGCCGGTACCTCAGCTTGTGTCTGTTTCTGTCCGTCGTCGCTCATCCGACAGTAACGCTTCGTGGCTTCTTCGTCCATCATCTGCAACGAACAAACACAAACATATTTACTCATAACTTGTGACGACCCTCATTTACAATCTCAACTAAAAACCTAATTCCAAACATAACCCTAAAACCAAGTCTTAACATGAATAAGTGAAGACCAGACAAAATGTCCTCATAATCCACCATGTCCTCACTTTGCAGGTGAAAACTTTAATTGGGTCCCCAGAACGACACACTGACAAACACGCACACACTTTCATACACACACATACATATTGTTTAGATTTATGTTTGAATGTCTTGCGTTTCTTTATCTTTTAACATCTTGGGACCATGTTGGATAAAAATGTTTTCAATTTAATATTTTGTTTTGTGTCAGTAATCCATAAATAAATCCTATCATATCACATTCATGTCATGCAGAGTCTGTAACGATTAACAGGGTAAAGCTTTTATGAATAAATCATCATCTTTTTCAAGAAGTTCCCTAAAAACTAGACAATGTACATTTTACTAACTATAGTATTCAATCAGTGCACACCATTACCTGAATTATTTTCAGCTAATGGATACCTTCAGAGTCTTTTATCCACTTAAACAGTCAAAAGTAAGAAAATTTATCTACAGACATGAAATTCAACATATTCAGTATGAAGAATAAAGTTTCCAATAATAGATCGACAATCATTTAATGTTTGTTTGGGTTTTAATTGAACATTTCATTCAAGAGAACTCATATCTTCCCAATAATTGGAAGCAAATTAGTTAATTCACAGGTAACACATCATAATCACCAGTGTTACCACTTAATTAATTGATGATGTACATTATTTCTTTTTTCCTGGTTTTAGCACCAAATTATTTCAACAAATCCTCTTATGGACTATATTTCACATTTGGGTTATATGAATTACTTGGAATTCATTAACCAGACATGAACACTGTCTCTGGTTTCTTTGTAATTAGAACAAGATTTGTAGTTATTTCAAGGAAAACCTCCGGAAACTATCAGAAAATGATTCATAAATGACCGACCTGTAAAACAGAATTAGTCTAGAGAGAAGATAACAATCCAACATGCACGAACAGCAAAGTTATATAGTAATAACGGATGAATGAAGAGAGTATTTTGTGGAATTTTATTCAGCAAATTCTTATTTTCCAATAAGCACTGATAAAGTCCACAGTGCCTTCCAGGAAACTTTATTACGTACCAATAAACGTATAAATAAATCACTGATTATAACTATGTCACACACAAACAAAAGCACATGCACAACTCTGCACAATCCCAGTTTCACACGTGTATTACAGCAATAAATCACCGCAATAATATAAACACTGATTTATTACTTAAATTAATTTTCCAAAGTACTTGCAGTTAAAACAAAGTCTTACCTTTGGTTGATAAAGGGCTGTCTGACTCGGACAAAGTGGAAAAGACAAGTGACAGCTTAGTCATCAACCAGCAACAAGAAGCTGACAGACACACACACAGAGAGAGTGTGTGTGTGTGTGTGTGTTTATCTGCTGTGTGTTAATAACAGTTGGTTTTAAACTCTGTTGTGTTTGTCACTCTGCTAAATGACAGTCGTCTCAAACGACATCACACACACACACATACAAACATAAAGCCTGGCATTATAGGACACAGGTCGCTGTCACGCTGTCGACTGCATTAATGTCAGACTGTAAAACACACACAGTGCTGGAATCATGGCCGCCTGCAGACACTAACATGTCTTATTATCCTTTAGATAATAGCAGGTGTGTGTCAGTGTGTGCGCACATACTGACAGCATTGTTCCACGCACACTGAAACACCTGACGTTAACACACCTCATAGAGCGTCATTAAAGACACCTTTTTGTAGAAACTTAAAGAACAAGTCTGGTGTTAAGACTCAAACCAACAATGAATCAATCTACTAACAAGTATTATAACATGCTGTATCATATTCTTCTGTGCCACAGAGTCATTAATGTCCAAAAACTATTAAAAACCTGTCAGTGACTCATGTTATACACCGTCCTGCTGCCAGAAATACTCACTAGAGCCCCAAATGTGGATTCATCTGCTGCTGAAAATAATCCCGTTCCCTCCTGTTTGTTAGATAAAAATTACAGCGACCAGCTGTTTTAGGAAGCTTTTTTTTTTTCTGAGCTGTTTTTAAAGATTTTCAGCAGGAGCCATTGAGACACAGACAGAGTATGGATGTTTCATAATAGTAATTATGAAATATTAATACGTATTAGGGCTGAATCTACTGATTACTTTCATTATCTATTAATCTGGCAAATAATTTTTCGGTCTATTAAATGTCACAAAATACTGAAAAAAGTCCATGAAATTGTTGTATTTTCTTGCAGATTATTTTTCTGTTGACTAATTGATTAACTGTTGCAGCCCTAAAACAAATATTTTATTTAGAGAACACTTTGACAAGTTAAATAAAAGAAATAAAACAAAGTAAAGGATTTGTTGACAATTACCAAAATGGTAACACTTTATGTTAAGTCCCCTTATTTATCATTAATAATCAGTCTATACACATTTAATAAATGTTTATATCACATTAATGCAGTTGTTACCAGATAGAAGTGTTTATTAACGTATTTTAAATCCTCCTGTGGGCACCCATAAGTGTTTGCTGGTGTAAAAACTGATAATGACACAGTTGTAATAATATAAAATACATCTTCATAGGAGAAGTTATGATAAATACATTAATAAACAAAACATGTCTATATATATCTGCTCATAACATTATAGTGTGTTACAAACCAATTATTAACTGTTTATAAATGTTAAGTAGAGGGACTTAAAGTGCATAAAAATATGTAATATTAAAGGTTGTTTTAGTAAAATCCTCAGAGGCAGTTTATAGATTTGATATCAGTGTCAGCTCCATGACGGTTAGCCTAGCTTAGCACAAAGACTGGAAACAGGGTGATGATTATGATTGTAATGATATTTTGGTTAGCATGTGGAAAAAATGTGTTATGAGTAGGATGTTTTATGAAAAAATAAAACCACTAAAAACACACGACAACACATGACAAACTGTTGAGTAAAGTTATGTTTTTTTTTATGATTTTGAAGGCGCAAAAACAAAAGAAGTGTATCTTTAAACATGGACAGAATAAAAATCTAATTCCTTACACATGACTGATTACTACTTTGAGGAGGAAATCAGTAAAATAATGGCTGATATTGTGATTCCTTAGTCTGAACAGTCTAATAATACAAACATTCAGACGTGCTTTATACTTATAAATATACATCTGGAGCTAAATATCTCCATCGTTCGTCCTTATTTCTGGATTAGAGGAAGTGGAAACAGACTGAATGTTCAGTGACGGGTCTGCATACAAGTTGTGACTCACACACACAAACACACCCACATTAACAAAAGTGTTAACCCTCAAACAGCCCTTTGAGGACAAAGGGTCCTCACTATGTTGGTTTGTAGAAGTGGTCCTCAAATAGACTGCAATACAAACACACACACACACACTGAGGATATAGTGTATATTTTTATTGGTGGGACACAAGGTGATACAAACCAAATATTCACTGTTTACACAAAACGTTAGAGGCTACAGTCTGTTCATACAGCATTTAAATCCATATACACTCTTCATCTTCATCAATTTGAAACAGCTAAATCAGGAAGTGACATCAGAAACACGCACACAAGCCAAATCACATACAAACACACAGTCTGTACATGTGACTGTATGTACACACTCGCGCACACACACCAACAGCCCTGTGTAATAAGCATGACATACAAAAAGCTGTAGAAAAATACTCTTAAAAAAACCAAACACACAAAACAACAACAACAACAACCACTTGGAATGTTCTAGATGTCCGTTAGACCTTAGCATGGAGGTACGCCGGCAATTAGTTGGGCAACACAGTTGGACAACTTTCCCAAAAGTTTAACATGTTGACGTCTTTAGTGTGACAGTAATGGTTTTAAAAATAAAGGATTCTTTGACTTTCCAGAGCTCTTATATTCTGTATTTCTTTTGCTTATAGATGTGACTCTGACAAAGCTAAGGTGTCCAACAAGTGTCACAGAGGAAAATGATCATTTGTGAGCACAAATGAGTAACTAATGCTCTCAAATTACTTATTTCACACACACACAAATTACAAAGTCTTACTCAAATTTGTGCGCACAAAACAGCAATGTGCAAATAACTACAAATACTGAACACATTCCTTCATAGCAATATCATTAAAGGACAATTTGCCAATTTGCAACCTTCTCTCTAGCTATCTGAGTTAGGGACATAGTGTGAAAGTTGCTGATGCTCTCTGTGTCTCTGGAAAAGTGGGAAAAGGAAGAACTACAGCCTATTTAGCCAGGTAGGTAGCCAGGAGGAGTGATCTAGATGATGCTCAAAAACAAAACTCGAGAAGCTCGCATGCAATGCATCCTGGTATATGTAGGTACTGCCGGCACGGCTTCGTGAGCAGGAAAGCTTTCTCATTCAATATGGCACACAATGAGGAATTTATTGTTTCAATTGACCACATTTACCGTCAACACTGACTGGACATCCACACAAAATGTGGAATTTCTCTTTAAATTATCACATTAATTACATGTTTATGTGATGTTTATACACCAGTGATGCTACACTGCAATACTGTTAGCTCTGGCTGCTATCAGTTAACTAGCTGTAAGAAAATAAGAAGTTTGAGTTTAAAGCAGTTTTATACGTATACTTTGAACTCTGGCTGATGAAAAAGGTTGTGTTATCTTTGACATTTGTTAAACATGTTAAAATGTTATTGACATCTGGTTTTAATTCATGTTCACGAAGTAATAATTTCAGAACATTTATTTATAATTTGTGCACACCGATTAGTGTTTTATTTTTCTGTGACACCTGTCAGGCTCCCTACAAAACAAAATGTATTTTTGGCTTCTGTACTGAATCCATTTATGACTTAGTTAAACATTAGCAGTTAGCGATACACTTTAAATATGATTTACATTGTCACTGACACCAATCTGACAGCTTTCTGTGCTTGCGGAGCCTGCTTGTTACCTTTTTTTTTTAAAAAAAAAAAGATATAGTTCATAAATACATAGAAAGAGCTAATGTAGCATACTGCTAACACTGCTTCACGTTCTGGCTAGCAATTATTTGGCAGTTGTTTGCATTAGTGAGTCCACTAGCTAACTTTGGTGATGAGCTAGCTAAAACGGCTTCTTTTAAACTGTGCAGTTTTCACAAAATTGGTTTGTAAATTAATAGGTTACATAGCTCACTGTTAGCATTTGGCTAATATTGTGGATTTACACTGATCAGTTAGCTACATTGGCGATATGTGACAGTTATTATTATCAGTTATTTGACTCTACTAATTTAAATTCATAGAAAATAAAATGTAGTTTTAAAACATGACTTTGTCTGGTTGAAGTCTGAAATGTACGGAGCTCCAAAAGACTCATAATCATAATCTTTCAGGACTTCCTTTAATCTGCTTTTGGTCTTTTTTGTTGTTTCACATGAGATTTAAAATGTAAATCAAACATGGCCGCTGTGTAAATAAAGCTCACTGAAAGTTGCCCAAAAGTTGCCAGTGTGTTTAGAAGCAAAAAAATCATCTCTCTCGCTCTTGTTATCTCTCTCTCACACATACAACAGCTTACACACACGTACAGTAAAACATTGTACAGGTAACAAGGTTGTTTTTTTACTGCTAAGTTTAAGTACAGGCACTATAGAGTGAAGCATTGTGGGAAGTTGAGTGCTCAGCTGGTCTGTTTTAGCTAGCAGCTTGTAGGACTTCAGTGCTGAGATGACTGAACATTGTGACGATGTTTTCATGTAACATTTTCAGCGCTCAGCTGAGAAAGCAGATATTTAAATAATGTTTGTGTTCAGGGCTCAGATCTTTAGTGTATCAATACAACAATAAATTGAAGCCCTGCTCAGGATAAAATCGTATAAATCTAAAGATGAAGAACATCAGAAAAGTGGCTTTTGTGGCTGGATAGTTTTTCCTCTGAGTTACTGCTGCCACTGAGCTACAAATAAAATAAGATTACTTTTCAAATAAGGAACAAGTCATATTTTTCTTAGCAACAAACCCTACACTGTTGTAATAATAATAATAATAATAATACCAATAATGATAATAATAATAATTTAGTGTTAAGTGAATGTTTAATCGTATTAATGTGAAGTCTACTTGTCGACAATGACAGCTCTGCTAGCTGACTAGTTAGCATTTGTTCTACTAGTTTACACTACTGCTCACACAGCAGTTAGCATCTGAAGGCTATCAGTATAGATATAGGCACAGGTAGAGGAACTGAAGGTGTGTGTGAGTGTGTGTGGATGATGGTGACATCACTTCCTCCTGGAATGCTGAAGACAGGAAGCTGGCAGGAAGTGCTGCATGTATGTGTGTGTGTGTGCGTGTCAGTCGTTTAGGTATGTGTGAATGTAGATCTGTTGTTGGATCCAGGGGGTGAAGTGCGTCACGTTGCTGTACACGCCAGGTCCGAGCACTTTACTGAAGCACACGCTGCCCCACGACGTCAGGCCGAACAACGTCCAGTGACCGCTCTCCTCCTCACACACGAGCGGACCGCCACTGTCGCCCTGAACAAACACACACAATTATTATACATGCAATGATAGAAATGTTTTATGAAGACACAACTGATACTTCTGACTGAAAAAGCTTGTTAAATGATTACATCTGATTAAATCTCAACTGTGTCTTCAACTTTACAAACTCACTGAATTTTATTTTCAATGCTAGTAAAGATCCCAAAGTTTCCAAAGATACCAAATCTGTCAGGCAGAATTTTGGGAAAATGTGTCTCAGATGAAGCACAAGACAGACAAAACATTTCCATTTGATGAAATTGTGCAAAAAAAACATTTCATTCAGTGTAAACAACAAAAAGTTGTATAAGAAAAAGAGTTGTAATTGTAAAAAATTGCAATCAACAGTATTGTAAACAAAAACCAATCATCTAATCAGAACTTTAATGGATCATGGACCAGATTTAAAGTTTAGTGAAGCTCCCATTTCAAGGTTCACAACAGGTTTTAAGTGAACGAAAGAGACTTTAATCTGGAGAAGACCTGGTGGTCTGTGATACAGGATGGTGTCGTCAGCGAAAACATTTATATTAAAGTCAGAAAAGAAAGATTCATGTACTGAGTAAACAGTAGGGGATCCAATATTGAGCCTTGTGGAACACCTTTATCAACATTTTAGAGGTTTGACTTCATGAGTTTAAGAAGACCAACAAAAGTCTACAGTCCTGCTAGCGCCCCCTAGAGGCTGCAGTGTTTATTACAGTATGATATTAATATATTAATATAATATTAAAGTACAATATTTAAATGTTGGATGGACTGAGCTTTCAGGCCTGACGGTTCAAGTTAAATCTCAGACTTTTTAAAGACCTTTTTAAAACCACATAGAATGTAATTATGACTGTATGATGGAAAACCAACAGAGATCATATGACCTACAATTATTTATTATACATACATTTGTACAGTACTTCCCAGTTTTAACTACATAATTAACTACATATAAATTAAAAGTTACTAATGTTACTGTCTATGACAGGAAAGACATTTGAACATGTAATTTAAAACTTGTTAATTACTTCAAAGACATTTTTGAGGGACTTTTAAAAAAACCCTGCATGAGGTTGACATATTCTCTTTTTACTGAAATGTCTCCACAACTATTGGATGGATTGATGTGAAATTTGGTTCATGTTCCCCAGAAGATGGATTTTAAAAACTCTGACCCTCTGACTTTTTAAACCATCATCTGGTGAAATGTTATTAGTGCAGCTGTTACCATGCAGGAGTCGACGGTTCCAGCATCGTAACCGGCGCAAAGCATCCTGGGAGTGATGGTCTTCATGTCAAAGTAAGACTGACACTGAGACAGTGAGATGATCCGAACCTCTCCTTCCTGCAGCTTAAAGGGCACTGCACACACAAACACAGACACACGGACAGTTTATCAATATGTTCTCACACTGTGTTGAAGGACAACAAGAGGTTTCCATGGATCACCCTCTATACAGCCTGGCAGTACTGCATCTAATATGAGGAGATTCAGTTCCTTAATTCCAAAAATACTGAGACAGTCTGTCCATACTGATTCTACATGAACAGACCCAGGAGGGAATATTCTTGCATTTTAAACTTTCGACTGATTGATGTATCTGCTGCCACCCAATGGATAAACAGTGACATCACACAGGCTGCAGGAAGCTGAAGATCCCACCACTTAGATTTTGTTTGTTCACATTTCTTCAAGGTTAACTTCTGAAAACATGGAAAATATTAATCTTTTAAAGAAACAAGTCACATATTAGCTGACTAGTTGTCTTGTGAGTGTGTGCACTTACTCCGGTTGCCCATGTGACCCCAGCCTGTGATGTAACAGTAGGAGTCAGGGGAAGGAAGCTGGCCGAGTTGAGGCAGACACACCGGTCTGACGAACGGCGTCTCCTCCACCTGCAAACACCACAAAATATCTGATCAATACTGGCCTTCCACCGCTGATAATCAATACCCTCCTGTACCAGTACTCGCTCACCTCAGAGTCCAGCTGCACCACGCTGATGTCGTAGTCGACCACCGCCCGGTTGTAGCGCGGGTGTACGATGATGGAGCGCACCCCGCGGCTCTGACTGTGAACACCTGGATGGTCGAGGTTGTTCAAACCCAACACGACCTTCCACAGGTCTGCGCTCTCCCTCCTGTTAGACACGAAACCTCAGAGTTTAGACTGTCATCGTTTAGTTCATTAACACTCTGTGACTCCCCCGAAAAACCACTACTGTTACTGCAATACTTTAACTACATCAAGCTCATAATACTTATGTACTTTTACTGCAATACTTTAACTACATCAAGCTCATAATACTTATGTACTTTTACTGCAATACTTTAACTACATCAAGCTCATAATACTTAGTATTTTTACATTGCTGTATTGGTACTTTTACTGCGGTAAAGGATGTGAATACGTCTTCCACCACTGTCCTCACCCCTCGAAGCAGTGCGCGACGGTCAGAGCCCATCTCCCGGCGATGAGGACACAGCCACAAACGTGTCCGCTCTGACCGCTCTGCAGGGAGCACTGCCATGGCCACGCCCCCCGTCGTGACACCCGCCCTCCCAGAATCCTCTTCTTCCTGTGGGGGACCGCACCCACCGTCGGACGCAGACCGCAGTCTGTCAGAGAGAGAAGAAGAAGAGTCCTCTTAATGTGCTTCTACAACTACTATATGGCTGCAACTCACTATTATTTTCATTCTCGATTAATAGGTTAATTGTTTTCTCTATAAAATGTTAAAGAGTTAAAGTTCTAAAAATAATAAATGTCAGAAAATATCAATCAGTGTTTCCCAAAACCCAAGATGCCGTCCTCAAATGTCTTATTTTGTCTACAAACCAAAGATATTCAGTTTATTGACATACAGAAACCAGAAAATATTCACATTTAAGAAGCTGGAATCAGAGAATTTGGACATTATTTCTTAAAAAAATGATTGAAAATGATAAATCAAGGATCAAAATAGCTGCAGATTAATCGACTGATCGTTGCAGCTCTACTCGTGTATTAAAGGCAAGTCAGGTTTTATTTGAACCCAAAGATATTCGGTTTACTGTCAACAGATTTTAGAAGCTGGAATCAGAGAATTTTCTTTAAAAATGACTCAAAATGATCAATCAATTATCAAGATAGTTGGTGATTAATTAATAGTTGGCAACTAATTGATGAATCAACTAATTGTTGCAGCTCTCACCCACTGTTAATCATTGATCACAGATTAGTAATAAACTAATTGCATTTTGTTGGTGTATAATCTGTGTTATCCATCATAACAGGGTAACAGACATATGTAGGATTTTTCTGGTAATTTGGCGCCATCTAGTGGTGACAAGAGTAACAGCAGAATAATGTGAAAGAGGCTGAAGAGATTTCATAGATAATAGCTTTAATGGGTTTAAATCATCAGAGGAAGCTACAGTCAGAGTTCTGAAGAAAACATTAAAAAAGAAAACTTTAAAAAGGTGAATGAGAGGAGAAGTTTACCTTCTCTGGTGCACAGGACTGATACTCTCTTCCTGGAGTGACACGCGTGACTGCAGAACACACAAAAAGATCCGTTAAACAATCCCGATTTGTCGGATAATATGTTGAACTAAACTGAATCTGGTTTATCTGGTTTATTTTGTCAACCCATGCTGAGCAACATGTGAAGAACATTTTGCAAACATGTAGACATCACACTGAAGATAAATTTGGGAGTCCTGCAGGACTCTCGCATGATGTGTGGGATTCACGTGTGGCCAAGAGGATCCAACTCAGGCAGACCAGATCTACGAGCCAATAGGAAAAGAGTAGGGGCTCCAGAATTGAAGTGTATTACTTCCTTTACTGGTCCAGCACTCAAGAATTGTTTCTGTCAGGTAGAAAACTAGCTTAATGCTACTAATAATGTAGCATGTTAGCTAAAGTTCAGATGATGGAGAAACTAACATTTATGTGAAACAGATTAATATATGTTAAAATAATATGAACAAACCTCTTGTGTTGTCAGTGACAGTGTTTGATTTTAATGACATATACTTAAACTCATTCTGCCATCAAAACATAAACATCGAACAAAGACATTGAAAAACATGCTTTCTAGTATTTTTCCCACATCTTGCTAATGTTAAAATGCTAATGTTAGCTACAAATGTCTTTATAAAAGACTGAAGATAAAGTTATATTTGCCCCGTCATACTTTTTATTTCACGTTTCACTCTTTGTGTGGTTTTCTTGGATTTTTATTTTACTTATAGCAAACTTTCAGCCTGTTTCTAGGTTTTATTTTAATAGTTTAATAACGGTTCTAAATGGTTCTAGTGAGGTTCTTCTGTAGAGGTTCTTCAGTATAAACTATGATACCTGCAGGTACAACTATTCCTACATGTTACCTTCTCTTCTCCAGTCGCGCCTGTAGAGCAGATCCGTTCCTCAGGTTCCACTCAGGATGGACGTGTAACCAACGGCGACGGCCCGGGATACTAGGCTGGTCGGGTACCATGGAAACAGAGGAGGGAACCCTGAAGAGAGGAGGACATTGTAGTTAGTCTGTCATACTGTTACAGTTTTACATCATCGGGTTTGACCTGTGTGTGTGTGTGTGTGTGTGTGTGTGTGTGTGTGTGTGTGTGTGTGTGTGAGTGTGTGTGTGTGTGTGTGTGTGTTACTGACCTTACCCTAGGCCCAGCTGGTCGCAGGTCAGTTTGCTCAGCTCGTGGTTCCACTCGTCCGCACAGACCTGATACTCCGCTGCCGTCCTGAACACCGTCAATACAGAACCCGATCGATCGGACAGAGACACTGCAGAGACATTTATTATTAATATTATTATTATTATTATATAATATATAACAACAACATGTTACAGAGCATTTCTTAATGTTTATATAGTGTTAATAAATATAGAAAATGTTGTTATGAGATGAAAACGGGAAATAATTTCATTATGAAATCTCTTCTCTAATGACCTGGTTTAACTTTATTTATTACTGAAATTCATCTTTGACACGACTCAATCAAAGACAAAGGTAGATAATAACAAATAATAATAATAACAAAGTAGAAACAGTGACAGTAAAATAAGTCATGAAGCTGTTAGAAGACAGTTCAGGTGTGAAGGACTGATCATGACCCTGAAGCATGCAGGGTAAACCAGTACTGGTGCTGACATTTTGGAGAAAAAGGGCCACAAAAATGTTAAAATACATCATACAGATAAAGTAACGAGCCACAGGAACAGAAAATAACTCAAAACATATGATAGAATAAATTCATGATGACTGTTTCTCTTTTATTTAAAAAAGCAAGACGGTAAATTGAGTTAAAAATGTGAACTATAGTATTAATGTATATGATTATTATGTATATGATCGTAGACAGAGAGGTTTGTGTGTCGTACCACAGTTCCACTCATCAGAGCTGTCTGAACAATGCTTCTTCCCGTCGCACCACAGAGTCCGATGAACACACTGATGGTTGTTACAGGACAGCTCGTTATCTCTGCACACGGCTGAGGAAATATAGGAGAATAATAATAACATGAACAACAAACACGTCTCTCTGTGCACCACTGAAGAAGTATAAAATCATCATATATATATCAGATATATCACCAGTAATGTAAAGTGTTGATATCGTCTGTAGTAACAAACTCACAGCAGTTGGCCTCGTCCACCAGCAGGGGGCAGTCTGGGAATCCATCACAGATCATACTGGATTTAATACACACCTTACTGCCAGGACACTCCCACAGAGCGCGCTCAGAACAGCCTGACGGCGAGAAGAGAGGCGGCATCATTAACACAATCCTGAACGTGGTACTTTTACTACAACTACTGCAGGTAATATGTTTACAGTAATACAGGATGTTTAACGTGTGTGTGTGTGTGTGTGTGTGTGTGTGTGTGTGTGTGTGTCTCACCACAGTTGTCCTCGTCGCTGTGGTCGTCACAGTCCAGGTGTCCGTCGCAGCGTTTGGTTGCCAGGACGCAGCGACCCGACCGGCACTTGAAGTGACTGGGGGAGCACTCTGTTGTCACAGCAATGCATCAAAAACAACAAAAATTTAAAAATTTGACAGACGATAATAAAGTTTTCTTGCTGTTTTAAACACACACACACAGTACCGTCCACTCCGGCCTCCGGCAGCAGGCAGGTTGTGTTTCCTCCCTCCTCTGGAAACTGACTACAGTCCGAGTCCTCGGGCCACTGCAATCCCACAATGCCGAGCACCGACTCACACTTCTCCTTCGCGGTACGACACAACGACCTGCAGGGTGAGAGACATTACGACAGAATGAGAGAGAGAGAGAGAGAGAGACAAACTGACCGAAAAGATCAACCGACTGACCCACCCACCTGCAGGGCGGGACCTTCTGCAGGCTGACCGGGTCACACTTGGGGACCAGCAGCGTGCAGGCGTAGAACATGAGGTACTGGTAGCAGCCGGTCTGGACCAAGGCGGGGAACAGCGAGGACTCCCAGGACACGGAGCTCTCTCTCTGGGACAGGTGGCCCAGGTAGTTGGGGTAGCTGGTCAGGTTGTAGGGCAGGTTCATACACAGCTCCAGGCTGATGGGCTCACAGCGAGCTGGGACACAGAGAGGCAGAGTCAGGACCAGATCCTCCAGCAGAGTTACACAAAAGGGTTTAAATAACACCGATAAAGCCGAGCAGATTGAGCAGGAAATGTGCTGAACGTGTTGAAATATGAAAGCAAAAAAACTCGTGTGAACTCACAGCAGCTGTTGTTGTTGTTGTTGTTGTTTCGGGGGTCACAGGTGGCGCTGCCTCCCCCACACTGTGAGGGACAGGAAGTGGAGATACAGCTGGGCTGACCGGGAACACACACACCCTGAGCTGGAAAACACACACACACACACACACATACACACATATATATATATATGAGGACATATAAGAATGAGAGACAGGCAGGTGATAGGTGTGTAGCGGACAGATGTCTCACTCTGCTCTCGGCTGCAGTGCTCCTCATCGCTGCCGTCTTTACAGTCGTCCTCTCCGTCGCAACGAAACGCAGAAGGAATACACTGACCGTTCCTGCACTCCAACAGACCCTGACTCTTACAGGCTGCACACACACACACACACACACACACACACACACACACACACACAGACACACACACACACACATTTAATGTTAAAAAAGAGTCATCAGAGATGTGATTCAGCTCTGTCACAGTTAGTCATGTCTGACTCAGAGGTGGGAACAGATGACACACGAGTCAAACTCATCTGATAAACTTGACTTTAGTTTTAATTAATTATAAAACGTTTATAATCTTCAGTCTTGTGCCTATCATTAAACACAGTTTTAGTGTTTTTCAGAAGATTAGAAACACGTCTGCAGCTCATTTCTGCTCCACATATGAACAGATACTTAAAGACAAAGTCAGTAACAAATTATTATCATTCATTTTATAATAATTGTCAGTAAATATTAACATTTATATACAATCACAGGTGAATTTCAGGCTTCAGGAATGTAAAAATAAACCTGACGTCACTTCATCGTGACAAATCTTTAGTTGGATGTTTGCTAAAAGGATAACAACTGTACGGTGGCCCTGGAGGCTCAACACACTGCTAATTAAGACAAATAGTCTTCTGTTGTGTTGAAACTCTGGACATTAAATCATTTAATAACATGAATGAATTCACATCTTCAATCTAACACTTTAGTTTATTAAACCGTTAAATATCAAAGTTAAGCCAACAGCTGGTTTCCATGGTTACTCACAGCAGTTGAGCTCGTCGCTCTTGTCCAGACAGTCGTGGTCTCCGTCACAGAGCCAGTCTCTGGACACACAGCGACCGTCGCCGCAGCGATGCTCACGAGTCAGATTACACACTGAGAACACACACGGTTGACAGTTGCTTATTTCCACATCCAGCAGTTACGGAGCAACATTATGATTCATGTGGAGTCGTGTTTCTGTCCACCTGGTGAATGTGAGTCCAATATTCACTCTCTTTTAGCTCTGTTTTTGGTCTCCACCAGCTCCTGAGGGAAACATCTGGCTCTTTAGCTGCTAAATGCTCCACTATGGTGCTGAGCAGGTAGTGTACAGCAGCTTTTTACAGCTTTTTTTCTGAAAACGACGCTATGAGACGCTGAGAGTGAACCAGAACAGTAAAGTTGCAGCCGGACAGATAAACAATGAGCTGAAACTCACTATAAAGCTCCGTAAAGCCGAGAAGAGCTGCAGAGTCTCTGATAATTCTCTGTAGGTTCATCACTACGAACCACAACCAACACATTACACACTGACACATCAGACTGAGTTATAGAAACATTAGAGATGCTTTCAAGTCCTTCATGTCTGTTTTGTATCAAACAGAACCAAACAAAAAGTAAAAAATACAAAAATCACATCTGTGAAGCTGAAACCAGAGAAAAATTTCTTTTTCTTTAAGAAAATGACAAACGATTAATTGATAATTAAAACTACTGCAGATTGATTCCTCAGTTTCTTACTAAACCTTTCAAACTAATAACTAACAGCCTGGAAACACACCGACACAGCTGAGAACAACTACACTCAACAAACAACCTTTTAGTCGGTTACACTTCAAACCTTTAACTTGTTTTCAATCAGATTCACAGAAACAAACACAAACCATGAAATTAATAATAAATAAATAATAACATTAACAAAAACACACAGAGAAGCAACCAGGACTCTAACCCCCTAACCCCAAACCCTAACCCCTAACCCTAACCCCTAACCCTAACCCCAAACCCTAACCCTTAACCTTAACCCTGACCCCAAACCCCTAACCCCAAACCCTAACCCTAACCTTAACCCCAAACCCTAACCCCTAACCCTAACCCCAAACCCTAACCCTAACCCTGACCCCAAACCCCTAACCCTAACCCCAAACCCTAACCCTTAACCCTAACCCCAAACCCTAACCCTAACCCAAATCCCTAACCCTAACCCCAAACCCTAACCCTTAACCCTAACCCTGACCCCAAACCCCTAACCCTAACCCCAAACCCTAACCCTAACCTTAACCCCAAACCCTAACCCCAAACCATAACCCTAACCCCAAACCCTAAACCATAACCCCAAACCCCAACCCCTAACCCCAAACCCTAACCCCAAACCATAACCCTAACCCCAAACCCTAAACCATAACCCCAAACCCTAACCCCAAACCCCTAACCCCAAAACCTAACCCCAAACCCCTAACCCCAAAACCTAACCCCAAACCACTAACCCTAACCCCAAACCCCTAACCCCTAACCCCAAACCCTAACCCCAAAACCTAACCCCTAACCCCAAACTCCTAACCCCAAACCCCTAACCCCAAAACCTAACCCCAAACCACTAACCCTAACCCCAAACCCCTAACCCCTAACCCCAAACCCTAACCCCAAACCCCTAACCCCAAAACCTAACCCCTAACCCCAAACCCTAACCCCAAACCCCTAACCCTAACCCCAAACCCCTAACCCTAACCCCAAACCCCTAACCCCAAACCCTAACCCCTAACCACGTTCATTACACATCTAAAGACAAACCTTGTCTCCAATAATAATAATAATAATAATAATAATAATAATAATAATAATAATAATAATAATAATAATAATAATAATAATGATAACAATAACAATATTAATAATTGTATTTTTATTATCTGATGAACCTGCACGTCTCTCTGTATCAGAGTGATTGATGTATTTCATGTATTTGTGCTTTAACATGTCTCACTTAGTTTCTGATGATAATTTGTGTTTTTGACACATTTTTTTGTGTCTTCGTGTTTTAATTAGTTCCTGACAAAGTAGAATAATGTACTAACAAACTAAAAAAGACATTAATATTCTCTTTTCATCATTGTTCTACCTGCTTATAAATGATCTCAGTAGCTTTGTGATTTAAATATTTTCTTTTACAGTGACTTTGTGACATCTGACAGCGACGTTTATTAACGACATTCTAATTGATAACTGAAACACTGATATGCATTGAGTGAACCTGTGAGAGATATTTAATGTTAATGTGCTGCTGCTGAGTTTAACATGTGTGTGTGTGTGTGTGTGTGTGTGTGTGTGTGTGTGTGTGTGTGTGTGTGTGTTGGCAGATGGACAGCTGGTGGAGTCCCTCGCTCACATTTCCTCTCTGCT